>NW_025964224.1:2992821-3236523 GCF_023055435.1 Haliotis rufescens | reverse complement strand
GGAGCATACTGAACCGAACATTTTTCACTTTGGAGCATGTGTTAGGGTTACATAATGGAGCCCATAGCTCAGCTCACAGAGGTGATCTGGGGTCAAGGACGGTGAAAACGTGACCTCCAGGTCAAGGCCTACCCGCATGCAAAGTTTCAATGCGCTGCGACATGTTTGACTTCCGAGTCCAGTTTCAGCGCAAGGGGTTAGGGTTAGGCGCATTTTGGCTTAAAAATGTCAAATCGTCGTAGGAGTCTCAGACTTTGCAGGACGACTCCTTGGGTCAAATGGAGCATACTGAACCGAACATTTTTCACTTTGGAGCATGTGTTAGGGTTACATAATGGAGCCCATAGCTCAGCTCACAGAGGTGATCTGGGGTCAAGGACGGTGAAAACGTGACCTCCAGGTCAAGGCCTACCCGCATGCAAAGTTTCAATGCGCTGCGACATGTTTGACTTCCGAGTCCAGTTTCAGCGCAAGGGGTTAGGGTTAGGCGCATTTTGGCTTAAAAATGTCAAATCGTCGTAGGAGTCTCAGACTTTGCAGGACGACTCCTTGGGTCAAATGGAGCATACTGAACCGAACATTTTTCACTTTGGAGCATGTGTTAGGGTTACATAATGGAGCCCATAGCTCAGCTCACAGAGGTGATCTGGGGTCAAGGACGGTGAAAACGTGACCTCCAGGTCAAGGCCTACCCGCATGCAAAGTTTCAATGCGCTGCGACATGTTTGACTTCCGAGTCCAGTTTCAGCGCAAGGGGTTAGGGTTAGGCGCATTTTGGCTTAAAAATGTCAAATCGTCGTAGGAGTCTCAGACTTTGCAGGACGACTCCTTGGGTCAAATGGAGCATACTGAACCGAACATTTTTCACTTTGGAGCATGTGTTAGGGTTACATAATGGAGCCCATAGCTCAGCTCACAGAGGTGATCTGGGGTCAAGGACGGTGAAAACGTGACCTCCAGGTCAAGGCCTACCCGCATGCAAAGTTTCAATGCGCTGCGACATGTTTGACTTCCGAGTCCAGTTTCAGCGCAAGGGGTTAGGGTTAGGCGCATTTTGGCTTAAAAATGTCAAATCGTCGTAGGAGTCTCAGACTTTGCAGGACGACTCCTTGGGTCAAATGGAGCATACTGAACCGAACATTTTTCACTTTGGAGCATGTGTTAGGGTTACATAATGGAGCCCATAGCTCAGCTCACAGAGGTGATCTGGGGTCAAGGACGGTGAAAACGTGACCTCCAGGTCAAGGCCTACCCGCATGCAAAGTTTCAATGCGCTGCGACATGTTTGACTTCCGAGTCCAGTTTCAGCGCAAGGGGTTAGGGTTAGGCGCATTTTGGCTTAAAAATGTCAAATCGTCGTAGGAGTCTCAGACTTTGCAGGACGACTCCTTGGGTCAAATGGAGCATACTGAACCGAACATTTTTCACTTTGGAGCATGTGTTAGGGTTACATAATGGAGCCCATAGCTCAGCTCACAGAGGTGATCTGGGGTCAAGGACGGTGAAAACGTGACCTCCAGGTCAAGGCCTACCCGCATGCAAAGTTTCAATGCGCTGCGACATGTTTGACTTCCGAGTCCAGTTTCAGCGCAAGGGGTTAGGGTTAGGCGCATTTTGGCTTAAAAATGTCAAATCGTCGTAGGAGTCTCAGACTTTGCAGGACGACTCCTTGGGTCAAATGGAGCATACTGAACCGAACATTTTTCACTTTGGAGCATGTGTTAGGGTTACATAATGGAGCCCATAGCTCAGCTCACAGAGGTGATCTGGGGTCAAGGACGGTGAAAACGTGACCTCCAGGTCAAGGCCTACCCGCATGCAAAGTTTCAATGCGCTGCGACATGTTTGACTTCCGAGTCCAGTTTCAGCGCAAGGGGTTAGGGTTAGGCGCATTTTGGCTTAAAAATGTCAAATCGTCGTAGGAGTCTCAGACTTTGCAGGACGACTCCTTGGGTCAAATGGAGCATACTGAACCGAACATTTTTCACTTTGGAGCATGTGTTAGGGTTACATAATGGAGCCCATAGCTCAGCTCACAGAGGTGATCTGGGGTCAAGGACGGTGAAAACGTGACCTCCAGGTCAAGGCCTACCCGCATGCAAAGTTTCAATGCGCTGCGACATGTTTGACTTCCGAGTCCAGTTTCAGCGCAAGGGGTTAGGGTTAGGCGCATTTTGGCTTAAAAATGTCAAATCGTCGTAGGAGTCTCAGACTTTGCAGGACGACTCCTTGGGTCAAATGGAGCATACTGAACCGAACATTTTTCACTTTGGAGCATGTGTTAGGGTTACATAATGGAGCCCATAGCTCAGCTCACAGAGGTGATCTGGGGTCAAGGACGGTGAAAACGTGACCTCCAGGTCAAGGCCTACCCGCATGCAAAGTTTCAATGCGCTGCGACATGTTTGACTTCCGAGTCCAGTTTCAGCGCAAGGGGTTAGGGTTAGGCGCATTTTGGCTTAAAAATGTCAAATCGTCGTAGGAGTCTCAGACTTTGCAGGACGACTCCTTGGGTCAAATGGAGCATACTGAACCGAACATTTTTCACTTTGGAGCATGTGTTAGGGTTACATAATGGAGCCCATAGCTCAGCTCACAGAGGTGATCTGGGGTCAAGGACGGTGAAAACGTGACCTCCAGGTCAAGGCCTACCCGCATGCAAAGTTTCAATGCGCTGCGACATGTTTGACTTCCGAGTCCAGTTTCAGCGCAAGGGGTTAGGGTTAGGCGCATTTTGGCTTAAAAATGTCAAATCGTCGTAGGAGTCTCAGACTTTGCAGGACGACTCCTTGGGTCAAATGGAGCATACTGAACCGAACATTTTTCACTTTGGAGCATGTGTTAGGGTTACATAATGGAGCCCATAGCTCAGCTCACAGAGGTGATCTGGGGTCAAGGACGGTGAAAACGTGACCTCCAGGTCAAGGCCTACCCGCATGCAAAGTTTCAATGCGCTGCGACATGTTTGACTTCCGAGTCCAGTTTCAGCGCAAGGGGTTAGGGTTAGGCGCATTTTGGCTTAAAAATGTCAAATCGTCGTAGGAGTCTCAGACTTTGCAGGACGACTCCTTGGGTCAAATGGAGCATACTGAACCGAACATTTTTCACTTTGGAGCATGTGTTAGGGTTACATAATGGAGCCCATAGCTCAGCTCACAGAGGTGATCTGGGGTCAAGGACGGTGAAAACGTGACCTCCAGGTCAAGGCCTACCCGCATGCAAAGTTTCAATGCGCTGCGACATGTTTGACTTCCGAGTCCAGTTTCAGCGCAAGGGGTTAGGGTTAGGCGCATTTTGGCTTAAAAATGTCAAATCGTCGTAGGAGTCTCAGACTTTGCAGGACGACTCCTTGGGTCAAATGGAGCATACTGAACCGAACATTTTTCACTTTGGAGCATGTGTTAGGGTTACATAATGGAGCCCATAGCTCAGCTCACAGAGGTGATCTGGGGTCAAGGACGGTGAAAACGTGACCTCCAGGTCAAGGCCTACCCGCATGCAAAGTTTCAATGCGCTGCGACATGTTTGACTTCCGAGTCCAGTTTCAGCGCAAGGGGTTAGGGTTAGGCGCATTTTGGCTTAAAAATGTCAAATCGTCGTAGGAGTCTCAGACTTTGCAGGACGACTCCTTGGGTCAAATGGAGCATACTGAACCGAACATTTTTCACTTTGGAGCATGTGTTAGGGTTACATAATGGAGCCCATAGCTCAGCTCACAGAGGTGATCTGGGGTCAAGGACGGTGAAAACGTGACCTCCAGGTCAAGGCCTACCCGCATGCAAAGTTTCAATGCGCTGCGACATGTTTGACTTCCGAGTCCAGTTTCAGCGCAAGGGGTTAGGGTTAGGCGCATTTTGGCTTAAAAATGTCAAATCGTCGTAGGAGTCTCAGACTTTGCAGGACGACTCCTTGGGTCAAATGGAGCATACTGAACCGAACATTTTTCACTTTGGAGCATGTGTTAGGGTTACATAATGGAGCCCATAGCTCAGCTCACAGAGGTGATCTGGGGTCAAGGACGGTGAAAACGTGACCTCCAGGTCAAGGCCTACCCGCATGCAAAGTTTCAATGCGCTGCGACATGTTTGACTTCCGAGTCCAGTTTCAGCGCAAGGGGTTAGGGTTAGGCGCATTTTGGCTTAAAAATGTCAAATCGTCGTAGGAGTCTCAGACTTTGCAGGACGACTCCTTGGGTCAAATGGAGCATACTGAACCGAACATTTTTCACTTTGGAGCATGTGTTAGGGTTACATAATGGAGCCCATAGCTCAGCTCACAGAGGTGATCTGGGGTCAAGGACGGTGAAAACGTGACCTCCAGGTCAAGGCCTACCCGCATGCAAAGTTTCAATGCGCTGCGACATGTTTGACTTCCGAGTCCAGTTTCAGCGCAAGGGGTTAGGGTTAGGCGCATTTTGGCTTAAAAATGTCAAATCGTCGTAGGAGTCTCAGACTTTGCAGGACGACTCCTTGGGTCAAATGGAGCATACTGAACCGAACATTTTTCACTTTGGAGCATGTGTTAGGGTTACATAATGGAGCCCATAGCTCAGCTCACAGAGGTGATCTGGGGTCAAGGACGGTGAAAACGTGACCTCCAGGTCAAGGCCTACCCGCATGCAAAGTTTCAATGCGCTGCGACATGTTTGACTTCCGAGTCCAGTTTCAGCGCAAGGGGTTAGGGTTAGGCGCATTTTGGCTTAAAAATGTCAAATCGTCGTAGGAGTCTCAGACTTTGCAGGACGACTCCTTGGGTCAAATGGAGCATACTGAACCGAACATTTTTCACTTTGGAGCATGTGTTAGGGTTACATAATGGAGCCCATAGCTCAGCTCACAGAGGTGATCTGGGGTCAAGGACGGTGAAAACGTGACCTCCAGGTCAAGGCCTACCCGCATGCAAAGTTTCAATGCGCTGCGACATGTTTGACTTCCGAGTCCAGTTTCAGCGCAAGGGGTTAGGGTTAGGCGCATTTTGGCTTAAAAATGTCAAATCGTCGTAGGAGTCTCAGACTTTGCAGGACGACTCCTTGGGTCAAATGGAGCATACTGAACCGAACATTTTTCACTTTGGAGCATGTGTTAGGGTTACATAATGGAGCCCATAGCTCAGCTCACAGAGGTGATCTGGGGTCAAGGACGGTGAAAACGTGACCTCCAGGTCAAGGCCTACCCGCATGCAAAGTTTCAATGCGCTGCGACATGTTTGACTTCCGAGTCCAGTTTCAGCGCAAGGGGTTAGGGTTAGGCGCATTTTGGCTTAAAAATGTCAAATCGTCGTAGGAGTCTCAGACTTTGCAGGACGACTCCTTGGGTCAAATGGAGCATACTGAACCGAACATTTTTCACTTTGGAGCATGTGTTAGGGTTACATAATGGAGCCCATAGCTCAGCTCACAGAGGTGATCTGGGGTCAAGGACGGTGAAAACGTGACCTCCAGGTCAAGGCCTACCCGCATGCAAAGTTTCAATGCGCTGCGACATGTTTGACTTCCGAGTCCAGTTTCAGCGCAAGGGGTTAGGGTTAGGCGCATTTTGGCTTAAAAATGTCAAATCGTCGTAGGAGTCTCAGACTTTGCAGGACGACTCCTTGGGTCAAATGGAGCATACTGAACCGAACATTTTTCACTTTGGAGCATGTGTTAGGGTTACATAATGGAGCCCATAGCTCAGCTCACAGAGGTGATCTGGGGTCAAGGACGGTGAAAACGTGACCTCCAGGTCAAGGCCTACCCGCATGCAAAGTTTCAATGCGCTGCGACATGTTTGACTTCCGAGTCCAGTTTCAGCGCAAGGGGTTAGGGTTAGGCGCATTTTGGCTTAAAAATGTCAAATCGTCGTAGGAGTCTCAGACTTTGCAGGACGACTCCTTGGGTCAAATGGAGCATACTGAACCGAACATTTTTCACTTTGGAGCATGTGTTAGGGTTACATAATGGAGCCCATAGCTCAGCTCACAGAGGTGATCTGGGGTCAAGGACGGTGAAAACGTGACCTCCAGGTCAAGGCCTACCCGCATGCAAAGTTTCAATGCGCTGCGACATGTTTGACTTCCGAGTCCAGTTTCAGCGCAAGGGGTTAGGGTTAGGCGCATTTTGGCTTAAAAATGTCAAATCGTCGTAGGAGTCTCAGACTTTGCAGGACGACTCCTTGGGTCAAATGGAGCATACTGAACCGAACATTTTTCACTTTGGAGCATGTGTTAGGGTTACATAATGGAGCCCATAGCTCAGCTCACAGAGGTGATCTGGGGTCAAGGACGGTGAAAACGTGACCTCCAGGTCAAGGCCTACCCGCATGCAAAGTTTCAATGCGCTGCGACATGTTTGACTTCCGAGTCCAGTTTCAGCGCAAGGGGTTAGGGTTAGGCGCATTTTGGCTTAAAAATGTCAAATCGTCGTAGGAGTCTCAGACTTTGCAGGACGACTCCTTGGGTCAAATGGAGCATACTGAACCGAACATTTTTCACTTTGGAGCATGTGTTAGGGTTACATAATGGAGCCCATAGCTCAGCTCACAGAGGTGATCTGGGGTCAAGGACGGTGAAAACGTGACCTCCAGGTCAAGGCCTACCCGCATGCAAAGTTTCAATGCGCTGCGACATGTTTGACTTCCGAGTCCAGTTTCAGCGCAAGGGGTTAGGGTTAGGCGCATTTTGGCTTAAAAATGTCAAATCGTCGTAGGAGTCTCAGACTTTGCAGGACGACTCCTTGGGTCAAATGGAGCATACTGAACCGAACATTTTTCACTTTGGAGCATGTGTTAGGGTTACATAATGGAGCCCATAGCTCAGCTCACAGAGGTGATCTGGGGTCAAGGACGGTGAAAACGTGACCTCCAGGTCAAGGCCTACCCGCATGCAAAGTTTCAATGCGCTGCGACATGTTTGACTTCCGAGTCCAGTTTCAGCGCAAGGGGTTAGGGTTAGGCGCATTTTGGCTTAAAAATGTCAAATCGTCGTAGGAGTCTCAGACTTTGCAGGACGACTCCTTGGGTCAAATGGAGCATACTGAACCGAACATTTTTCACTTTGGAGCATGTGTTAGGGTTACATAATGGAGCCCATAGCTCAGCTCACAGAGGTGATCTGGGGTCAAGGACGGTGAAAACGTGACCTCCAGGTCAAGGCCTACCCGCATGCAAAGTTTCAATGCGCTGCGACATGTTTGACTTCCGAGTCCAGTTTCAGCGCAAGGGGTTAGGGTTAGGCGCATTTTGGCTTAAAAATGTCAAATCGTCGTAGGAGTCTCAGACTTTGCAGGACGACTCCTTGGGTCAAATGGAGCATACTGAACCGAACATTTTTCACTTTGGAGCATGTGTTAGGGTTACATAATGGAGCCCATAGCTCAGCTCACAGAGGTGATCTGGGGTCAAGGACGGTGAAAACGTGACCTCCAGGTCAAGGCCTACCCGCATGCAAAGTTTCAATGCGCTGCGACATGTTTGACTTCCGAGTCCAGTTTCAGCGCAAGGGGTTAGGGTTAGGCGCATTTTGGCTTAAAAATGTCAAATCGTCGTAGGAGTCTCAGACTTTGCAGGACGACTCCTTGGGTCAAATGGAGCATACTGAACCGAACATTTTTCACTTTGGAGCATGTGTTAGGGTTACATAATGGAGCCCATAGCTCAGCTCACAGAGGTGATCTGGGGTCAAGGACGGTGAAAACGTGACCTCCAGGTCAAGGCCTACCCGCATGCAAAGTTTCAATGCGCTGCGACATGTTTGACTTCCGAGTCCAGTTTCAGCGCAAGGGGTTAGGGTTAGGCGCATTTTGGCTTAAAAATGTCAAATCGTCGTAGGAGTCTCAGACTTTGCAGGACGACTCCTTGGGTCAAATGGAGCATACTGAACCGAACATTTTTCACTTTGGAGCATGTGTTAGGGTTACATAATGGAGCCCATAGCTCAGCTCACAGAGGTGATCTGGGGTCAAGGACGGTGAAAACGTGACCTCCAGGTCAAGGCCTACCCGCATGCAAAGTTTCAATGCGCTGCGACATGTTTGACTTCCGAGTCCAGTTTCAGCGCAAGGGGTTAGGGTTAGGCGCATTTTGGCTTAAAAATGTCAAATCGTCGTAGGAGTCTCAGACTTTGCAGGACGACTCCTTGGGTCAAATGGAGCATACTGAACCGAACATTTTTCACTTTGGAGCATGTGTTAGGGTTACATAATGGAGCCCATAGCTCAGCTCACAGAGGTGATCTGGGGTCAAGGACGGTGAAAACGTGACCTCCAGGTCAAGGCCTACCCGCATGCAAAGTTTCAATGCGCTGCGACATGTTTGACTTCCGAGTCCAGTTTCAGCGCAAGGGGTTAGGGTTAGGCGCATTTTGGCTTAAAAATGTCAAATCGTCGTAGGAGTCTCAGACTTTGCAGGACGACTCCTTGGGTCAAATGGAGCATACTGAACCGAACATTTTTCACTTTGGAGCATGTGTTAGGGTTACATAATGGAGCCCATAGCTCAGCTCACAGAGGTGATCTGGGGTCAAGGACGGTGAAAACGTGACCTCCAGGTCAAGGCCTACCCGCATGCAAAGTTTCAATGCGCTGCGACATGTTTGACTTCCGAGTCCAGTTTCAGCGCAAGGGGTTAGGGTTAGGCGCATTTTGGCTTAAAAATGTCAAATCGTCGTAGGAGTCTCAGACTTTGCAGGACGACTCCTTGGGTCAAATGGAGCATACTGAACCGAACATTTTTCACTTTGGAGCATGTGTTAGGGTTACATAATGGAGCCCATAGCTCAGCTCACAGAGGTGATCTGGGGTCAAGGACGGTGAAAACGTGACCTCCAGGTCAAGGCCTACCCGCATGCAAAGTTTCAATGCGCTGCGACATGTTTGACTTCCGAGTCCAGTTTCAGCGCAAGGGGTTAGGGTTAGGCGCATTTTGGCTTAAAAATGTCAAATCGTCGTAGGAGTCTCAGACTTTGCAGGACGACTCCTTGGGTCAAATGGAGCATACTGAACCGAACATTTTTCACTTTGGAGCATGTGTTAGGGTTACATAATGGAGCCCATAGCTCAGCTCACAGAGGTGATCTGGGGTCAAGGACGGTGAAAACGTGACCTCCAGGTCAAGGCCTACCCGCATGCAAAGTTTCAATGCGCTGCGACATGTTTGACTTCCGAGTCCAGTTTCAGCGCAAGGGGTTAGGGTTAGGCGCATTTTGGCTTAAAAATGTCAAATCGTCGTAGGAGTCTCAGACTTTGCAGGACGACTCCTTGGGTCAAATGGAGCATACTGAACCGAACATTTTTCACTTTGGAGCATGTGTTAGGGTTACATAATGGAGCCCATAGCTCAGCTCACAGAGGTGATCTGGGGTCAAGGACGGTGAAAACGTGACCTCCAGGTCAAGGCCTACCCGCATGCAAAGTTTCAATGCGCTGCGACATGTTTGACTTCCGAGTCCAGTTTCAGCGCAAGGGGTTAGGGTTAGGCGCATTTTGGCTTAAAAATGTCAAATCGTCGTAGGAGTCTCAGACTTTGCAGGACGACTCCTTGGGTCAAATGGAGCATACTGAACCGAACATTTTTCACTTTGGAGCATGTGTTAGGGTTACATAATGGAGCCCATAGCTCAGCTCACAGAGGTGATCTGGGGTCAAGGACGGTGAAAACGTGACCTCCAGGTCAAGGCCTACCCGCATGCAAAGTTTCAATGCGCTGCGACATGTTTGACTTCCGAGTCCAGTTTCAGCGCAAGGGGTTAGGGTTAGGCGCATTTTGGCTTAAAAATGTCAAATCGTCGTAGGAGTCTCAGACTTTGCAGGACGACTCCTTGGGTCAAATGGAGCATACTGAACCGAACATTTTTCACTTTGGAGCATGTGTTAGGGTTACATAATGGAGCCCATAGCTCAGCTCACAGAGGTGATCTGGGGTCAAGGACGGTGAAAACGTGACCTCCAGGTCAAGGCCTACCCGCATGCAAAGTTTCAATGCGCTGCGACATGTTTGACTTCCGAGTCCAGTTTCAGCGCAAGGGGTTAGGGTTAGGCGCATTTTGGCTTAAAAATGTCAAATCGTCGTAGGAGTCTCAGACTTTGCAGGACGACTCCTTGGGTCAAATGGAGCATACTGAACCGAACATTTTTCACTTTGGAGCATGTGTTAGGGTTACATAATGGAGCCCATAGCTCAGCTCACAGAGGTGATCTGGGGTCAAGGACGGTGAAAACGTGACCTCCAGGTCAAGGCCTACCCGCATGCAAAGTTTCAATGCGCTGCGACATGTTTGACTTCCGAGTCCAGTTTCAGCGCAAGGGGTTAGGGTTAGGCGCATTTTGGCTTAAAAATGTCAAATCGTCGTAGGAGTCTCAGACTTTGCAGGACGACTCCTTGGGTCAAATGGAGCATACTGAACCGAACATTTTTCACTTTGGAGCATGTGTTAGGGTTACATAATGGAGCCCATAGCTCAGCTCACAGAGGTGATCTGGGGTCAAGGACGGTGAAAACGTGACCTCCAGGTCAAGGCCTACCCGCATGCAAAGTTTCAATGCGCTGCGACATGTTTGACTTCCGAGTCCAGTTTCAGCGCAAGGGGTTAGGGTTAGGCGCATTTTGGCTTAAAAATGTCAAATCGTCGTAGGAGTCTCAGACTTTGCAGGACGACTCCTTGGGTCAAATGGAGCATACTGAACCGAACATTTTTCACTTTGGAGCATGTGTTAGGGTTACATAATGGAGCCCATAGCTCAGCTCACAGAGGTGATCTGGGGTCAAGGACGGTGAAAACGTGACCTCCAGGTCAAGGCCTACCCGCATGCAAAGTTTCAATGCGCTGCGACATGTTTGACTTCCGAGTCCAGTTTCAGCGCAAGGGGTTAGGGTTAGGCGCATTTTGGCTTAAAAATGTCAAATCGTCGTAGGAGTCTCAGACTTTGCAGGACGACTCCTTGGGTCAAATGGAGCATACTGAACCGAACATTTTTCACTTTGGAGCATGTGTTAGGGTTACATAATGGAGCCCATAGCTCAGCTCACAGAGGTGATCTGGGGTCAAGGACGGTGAAAACGTGACCTCCAGGTCAAGGCCTACCCGCATGCAAAGTTTCAATGCGCTGCGACATGTTTGACTTCCGAGTCCAGTTTCAGCGCAAGGGGTTAGGGTTAGGCGCATTTTGGCTTAAAAATGTCAAATCGTCGTAGGAGTCTCAGACTTTGCAGGACGACTCCTTGGGTCAAATGGAGCATACTGAACCGAACATTTTTCACTTTGGAGCATGTGTTAGGGTTACATAATGGAGCCCATAGCTCAGCTCACAGAGGTGATCTGGGGTCAAGGACGGTGAAAACGTGACCTCCAGGTCAAGGCCTACCCGCATGCAAAGTTTCAATGCGCTGCGACATGTTTGACTTCCGAGTCCAGTTTCAGCGCAAGGGGTTAGGGTTAGGCGCATTTTGGCTTAAAAATGTCAAATCGTCGTAGGAGTCTCAGACTTTGCAGGACGACTCCTTGGGTCAAATGGAGCATACTGAACCGAACATTTTTCACTTTGGAGCATGTGTTAGGGTTACATAATGGAGCCCATAGCTCAGCTCACAGAGGTGATCTGGGGTCAAGGACGGTGAAAACGTGACCTCCAGGTCAAGGCCTACCCGCATGCAAAGTTTCAATGCGCTGCGACATGTTTGACTTCCGAGTCCAGTTTCAGCGCAAGGGGTTAGGGTTAGGCGCATTTTGGCTTAAAAATGTCAAATCGTCGTAGGAGTCTCAGACTTTGCAGGACGACTCCTTGGGTCAAATGGAGCATACTGAACCGAACATTTTTCACTTTGGAGCATGTGTTAGGGTTACATAATGGAGCCCATAGCTCAGCTCACAGAGGTGATCTGGGGTCAAGGACGGTGAAAACGTGACCTCCAGGTCAAGGCCTACCCGCATGCAAAGTTTCAATGCGCTGCGACATGTTTGACTTCCGAGTCCAGTTTCAGCGCAAGGGGTTAGGGTTAGGCGCATTTTGGCTTAAAAATGTCAAATCGTCGTAGGAGTCTCAGACTTTGCAGGACGACTCCTTGGGTCAAATGGAGCATACTGAACCGAACATTTTTCACTTTGGAGCATGTGTTAGGGTTACATAATGGAGCCCATAGCTCAGCTCACAGAGGTGATCTGGGGTCAAGGACGGTGAAAACGTGACCTCCAGGTCAAGGCCTACCCGCATGCAAAGTTTCAATGCGCTGCGACATGTTTGACTTCCGAGTCCAGTTTCAGCGCAAGGGGTTAGGGTTAGGCGCATTTTGGCTTAAAAATGTCAAATCGTCGTAGGAGTCTCAGACTTTGCAGGACGACTCCTTGGGTCAAATGGAGCATACTGAACCGAACATTTTTCACTTTGGAGCATGTGTTAGGGTTACATAATGGAGCCCATAGCTCAGCTCACAGAGGTGATCTGGGGTCAAGGACGGTGAAAACGTGACCTCCAGGTCAAGGCCTACCCGCATGCAAAGTTTCAATGCGCTGCGACATGTTTGACTTCCGAGTCCAGTTTCAGCGCAAGGGGTTAGGGTTAGGCGCATTTTGGCTTAAAAATGTCAAATCGTCGTAGGAGTCTCAGACTTTGCAGGACGACTCCTTGGGTCAAATGGAGCATACTGAACCGAACATTTTTCACTTTGGAGCATGTGTTAGGGTTACATAATGGAGCCCATAGCTCAGCTCACAGAGGTGATCTGGGGTCAAGGACGGTGAAAACGTGACCTCCAGGTCAAGGCCTACCCGCATGCAAAGTTTCAATGCGCTGCGACATGTTTGACTTCCGAGTCCAGTTTCAGCGCAAGGGGTTAGGGTTAGGCGCATTTTGGCTTAAAAATGTCAAATCGTCGTAGGAGTCTCAGACTTTGCAGGACGACTCCTTGGGTCAAATGGAGCATACTGAACCGAACATTTTTCACTTTGGAGCATGTGTTAGGGTTACATAATGGAGCCCATAGCTCAGCTCACAGAGGTGATCTGGGGTCAAGGACGGTGAAAACGTGACCTCCAGGTCAAGGCCTACCCGCATGCAAAGTTTCAATGCGCTGCGACATGTTTGACTTCCGAGTCCAGTTTCAGCGCAAGGGGTTAGGGTTAGGCGCATTTTGGCTTAAAAATGTCAAATCGTCGTAGGAGTCTCAGACTTTGCAGGACGACTCCTTGGGTCAAATGGAGCATACTGAACCGAACATTTTTCACTTTGGAGCATGTGTTAGGGTTACATAATGGAGCCCATAGCTCAGCTCACAGAGGTGATCTGGGGTCAAGGACGGTGAAAACGTGACCTCCAGGTCAAGGCCTACCCGCATGCAAAGTGTCAATGCGCTGCGACATGTTTGACTTCCGAGTCCAGTTTCAGCGCAAGGGGTTAGGGTTAGGCGCATTTTGGCTTAAAAATGTCAAATCGTCGTAGGAGTCTCAGACTTTGCAGGACGACTCCTTGGGTCAAATGGAGCATACTGAACCGAACATTTTTCACTTTGGAGCATGTGTTAGGGTTACATAATGGAGCCCATAGCTCAGCTCACAGAGGTGATCTGGGGTCAAGGACGGTGAAAACGTGACCTCCAGGTCAAGGCCTACCCGCATGCAAAGTTTCAATGCGCTGCGACATGTTTGACTTCCGAGTCCAGTTTCAGCGCAAGGGGTTAGGGTTAGGCGCATTTTGGCTTAAAAATGTCAAATCGTCGTAGGAGTCTCAGACTTTGCAGGACGACTCCTTGGGTCAAATGGAGCATACTGAACCGAACATTTTTCACTTTGGAGCATGTGTTAGGGTTACATAATGGAGCCCATAGCTCAGCTCACAGAGGTGATCTGGGGTCAAGGACGGTGAAAACGTGACCTCCAGGTCAAGGCCTACCCGCATGCAAAGTGTCAATGCGCTGCGACATGTTTGACTTCCGAGTCCAGTTTCAGCGCAAGGGGTTAGGGTTAGGCGCATTTTGGCTTAAAAATGTCAAATCGTCGTAGGAGTCTCAGACTTTGCAGGACGACTCCTTGGGTCAAATGGAGCATACTGAACCGAACATTTTTCACTTTGGAGCATGTGTTAGGGTTACATAATGGAGCCCATAGCTCAGCTCACAGAGGTGATCTGGGGTCAAGGACGGTGAAAACGTGACCTCCAGGTCAAGGCCTACCCGCATGCAAAGTTTCAATGCGCTGCGACATGTTTGACTTCCGAGTCCAGTTTCAGCGCAAGGGGTTAGGGTTAGGCGCATTTTGGCTTAAAAATGTCAAATCGTCGTAGGAGTCTCAGACTTTGCAGGACGACTCCTTGGGTCAAATGGAGCATACTGAACCGAACATTTTTCACTTTGGAGCATGTGTTAGGGTTACATAATGGAGCCCATAGCTCAGCTCACAGAGGTGATCTGGGGTCAAGGACGGTGAAAACGTGACCTCCAGGTCAAGGCCTACCCGCATGCAAAGTTTCAATGCGCTGCGACATGTTTGACTTCCGAGTCCAGTTTCAGCGCAAGGGGTTAGGGTTAGGCGCATTTTGGCTTAAAAATGTCAAATCGTCGTAGGAGTCTCAGACTTTGCAGGACGACTCCTTGGGTCAAATGGAGCATACTGAACCGAACATTTTTCACTTTGGAGCATGTGTTAGGGTTACATAATGGAGCCCATAGCTCAGCTCACAGAGGTGATCTGGGGTCAAGGACGGTGAAAACGTGACCTCCAGGTCAAGGCCTACCCGCATGCAAAGTTTCAATGCGCTGCGACATGTTTGACTTCCGAGTCCAGTTTCAGCGCAAGGGGTTAGGGTTAGGCGCATTTTGGCTTAAAAATGTCAAATCGTCGTAGGAGTCTCAGACTTTGCAGGACGACTCCTTGGGTCAAATGGAGCATACTGAACCGAACATTTTTCACTTTGGAGCATGTGTTAGGGTTACATAATGGAGCCCATAGCTCAGCTCACAGAGGTGATCTGGGGTCAAGGACGGTGAAAACGTGACCTCCAGGTCAAGGCCTACCCGCATGCAAAGTTTCAATGCGCTGCGACATGTTTGACTTCCGAGTCCAGTTTCAGCGCAAGGGGTTAGGGTTAGGCGCATTTTGGCTTAAAAATGTCAAATCGTCGTAGGAGTCTCAGACTTTGCAGGACGACTCCTTGGGTCAAATGGAGCATACTGAACCGAACATTTTTCACTTTGGAGCATGTGTTAGGGTTACATAATGGAGCCCATAGCTCAGCTCACAGAGGTGATCTGGGGTCAAGGACGGTGAAAACGTGACCTCCAGGTCAAGGCCTACCCGCATGCAAAGTTTCAATGCGCTGCGACATGTTTGACTTCCGAGTCCAGTTTCAGCGCAAGGGGTTAGGGTTAGGCGCATTTTGGCTTAAAAATGTCAAATCGTCGTAGGAGTCTCAGACTTTGCAGGACGACTCCTTGGGTCAAATGGAGCATACTGAACCGAACATTTTTCACTTTGGAGCATGTGTTAGGGTTACATAATGGAGCCCATAGCTCAGCTCACAGAGGTGATCTGGGGTCAAGGACGGTGAAAACGTGACCTCCAGGTCAAGGCCTACCCGCATGCAAAGTTTCAATGCGCTGCGACATGTTTGACTTCCGAGTCCAGTTTCAGCGCAAGGGGTTAGGGTTAGGCGCATTTTGGCTTAAAAATGTCAAATCGTCGTAGGAGTCTCAGACTTTGCAGGACGACTCCTTGGGTCAAATGGAGCATACTGAACCGAACATTTTTCACTTTGGAGCATGTGTTAGGGTTACATAATGGAGCCCATAGCTCAGCTCACAGAGGTGATCTGGGGTCAAGGACGGTGAAAACGTGACCTCCAGGTCAAGGCCTACCCGCATGCAAAGTTTCAATGCGCTGCGACATGTTTGACTTCCGAGTCCAGTTTCAGCGCAAGGGGTTAGGGTTAGGCGCATTTTGGCTTAAAAATGTCAAATCGTCGTAGGAGTCTCAGACTTTGCAGGACGACTCCTTGGGTCAAATGGAGCATACTGAACCGAACATTTTTCACTTTGGAGCATGTGTTAGGGTTACATAATGGAGCCCATAGCTCAGCTCACAGAGGTGATCTGGGGTCAAGGACGGTGAAAACGTGACCTCCAGGTCAAGGCCTACCCGCATGCAAAGTTTCAATGCGCTGCGACATGTTTGACTTCCGAGTCCAGTTTCAGCGCAAGGGGTTAGGGTTAGGCGCATTTTGGCTTAAAAATGTCAAATCGTCGTAGGAGTCTCAGACTTTGCAGGACGACTCCTTGGGTCAAATGGAGCATACTGAACCGAACATTTTTCACTTTGGAGCATGTGTTAGGGTTACATAATGGAGCCCATAGCTCAGCTCACAGAGGTGATCTGGGGTCAAGGACGGTGAAAACGTGACCTCCAGGTCAAGGCCTACCCGCATGCAAAGTTTCAATGCGCTGCGACATGTTTGACTTCCGAGTCCAGTTTCAGCGCAAGGGGTTAGGGTTAGGCGCATTTTGGCTTAAAAATGTCAAATCGTCGTAGGAGTCTCAGACTTTGCAGGACGACTCCTTGGGTCAAATGGAGCATACTGAACCGAACATTTTTCACTTTGGAGCATGTGTTAGGGTTACATAATGGAGCCCATAGCTCAGCTCACAGAGGTGATCTGGGGTCAAGGACGGTGAAAACGTGACCTCCAGGTCAAGGCCTACCCGCATGCAAAGTTTCAATGCGCTGCGACATGTTTGACTTCCGAGTCCAGTTTCAGCGCAAGGGGTTAGGGTTAGGCGCATTTTGGCTTAAAAATGTCAAATCGTCGTAGGAGTCTCAGACTTTGCAGGACGACTCCTTGGGTCAAATGGAGCATACTGAACCGAACATTTTTCACTTTGGAGCATGTGTTAGGGTTACATAATGGAGCCCATAGCTCAGCTCACAGAGGTGATCTGGGGTCAAGGACGGTGAAAACGTGACCTCCAGGTCAAGGCCTACCCGCATGCAAAGTTTCAATGCGCTGCGACATGTTTGACTTCCGAGTCCAGTTTCAGCGCAAGGGGTTAGGGTTAGGCGCATTTTGGCTTAAAAATGTCAAATCGTCGTAGGAGTCTCAGACTTTGCAGGACGACTCCTTGGGTCAAATGGAGCATACTGAACCGAACATTTTTCACTTTGGAGCATGTGTTAGGGTTACATAATGGAGCCCATAGCTCAGCTCACAGAGGTGATCTGGGGTCAAGGACGGTGAAAACGTGACCTCCAGGTCAAGGCCTACCCGCATGCAAAGTTTCAATGCGCTGCGACATGTTTGACTTCCGAGTCCAGTTTCAGCGCAAGGGGTTAGGGTTAGGCGCATTTTGGCTTAAAAATGTCAAATCGTCGTAGGAGTCTCAGACTTTGCAGGACGACTCCTTGGGTCAAATGGAGCATACTGAACCGAACATTTTTCACTTTGGAGCATGTGTTAGGGTTACATAATGGAGCCCATAGCTCAGCTCACAGAGGTGATCTGGGGTCAAGGACGGTGAAAACGTGACCTCCAGGTCAAGGCCTACCCGCATGCAAAGTTTCAATGCGCTGCGACATGTTTGACTTCCGAGTCCAGTTTCAGCGCAAGGGGTTAGGGTTAGGCGCATTTTGGCTTAAAAATGTCAAATCGTCGTAGGAGTCTCAGACTTTGCAGGACGACTCCTTGGGTCAAATGGAGCATACTGAACCGAACATTTTTCACTTTGGAGCATGTGTTAGGGTTACATAATGGAGCCCATAGCTCAGCTCACAGAGGTGATCTGGGGTCAAGGACGGTGAAAACGTGACCTCCAGGTCAAGGCCTACCCGCATGCAAAGTTTCAATGCGCTGCGACATGTTTGACTTCCGAGTCCAGTTTCAGCGCAAGGGGTTAGGGTTAGGCGCATTTTGGCTTAAAAATGTCAAATCGTCGTAGGAGTCTCAGACTTTGCAGGACGACTCCTTGGGTCAAATGGAGCATACTGAACCGAACATTTTTCACTTTGGAGCATGTGTTAGGGTTACATAATGAAGCCCATAGCTCAGCTCACAGAGGTGATCTGGGGTCAAGGACGGTGAAAACGTGACCTCCAGGTCAAGGCCTACCCGCATGCAAAGTTTCAATGCGCTGCGACATGTTTGACTTCCGAGTCCAGTTTCAGCGCAAGGGGTTAGGGTTAGGCGCATTTTGGCTTAAAAATGTCAAATCGTCGTAGGAGTCTCAGACTTTGCAGGACGACTCCTTGGGTCAAATGGAGCATACTGAACCGAACATTTTTCACTTTGGAGCATGTGTTAGGGTTACATAATGGAGCCCATAGCTCAGCTCACAGAGGTGATCTGGGGTCAAGGACGGTGAAAACGTGACCTCCAGGTCAAGGCCTACCCGCATGCAAAGTTTCAATGCGCTGCGACATGTTTGACTTCCGAGTCCAGTTTCAGCGCAAGGGGTTAGGGTTAGGCGCATTTTGGCTTAAAAATGTCAAATCGTCGTAGGAGTCTCAGACTTTGCAGGACGACTCCTTGGGTCAAATGGAGCATACTGAACCGAACATTTTTCACTTTGGAGCATGTGTTAGGGTTACATAATGGAGCCCATAGCTCAGCTCACAGAGGTGATCTGGGGTCAAGGACGGTGAAAACGTGACCTCCAGGTCAAGGCCTACCCGCATGCAAAGTTTCAATGCGCTGCGACATGTTTGACTTCCGAGTCCAGTTTCAGCGCAAGGGGTTAGGGTTAGGCGCATTTTGGCTTAAAAATGTCAAATCGTCGTAGGAGTCTCAGACTTTGCAGGACGACTCCTTGGGTCAAATGGAGCATACTGAACCGAACATTTTTCACTTTGGAGCATGTGTTAGGGTTACATAATGGAGCCCATAGCTCAGCTCACAGAGGTGATCTGGGGTCAAGGACGGTGAAAACGTGACCTCCAGGTCAAGGCCTACCCGCATGCAAAGTTTCAATGCGCTGCGACATGTTTGACTTCCGAGTCCAGTTTCAGCGCAAGGGGTTAGGGTTAGGCGCATTTTGGCTTAAAAATGTCAAATCGTCGTAGGAGTCTCAGACTTTGCAGGACGACTCCTTGGGTCAAATGGAGCATACTGAACCGAACATTTTTCACTTTGGAGCATGTGTTAGGGTTACATAATGGAGCCCATAGCTCAGCTCACAGAGGTGATCTGGGGTCAAGGACGGTGAAAACGTGACCTCCAGGTCAAGGCCTACCCGCATGCAAAGTTTCAATGCGCTGCGACATGTTTGACTTCCGAGTCCAGTTTCAGCGCAAGGGGTTAGGGTTAGGCGCATTTTGGCTTAAAAATGTCAAATCGTCGTAGGAGTCTCAGACTTTGCAGGACGACTCCTTGGGTCAAATGGAGCATACTGAACCGAACATTTTTCACTTTGGAGCATGTGTTAGGGTTACATAATGGAGCCCATAGCTCAGCTCACAGAGGTGATCTGGGGTCAAGGACGGTGAAAACGTGACCTCCAGGTCAAGGCCTACCCGCATGCAAAGTTTCAATGCGCTGCGACATGTTTGACTTCCGAGTCCAGTTTCAGCGCAAGGGGTTAGGGTTAGGCGCATTTTGGCTTAAAAATGTCAAATCGTCGTAGGAGTCTCAGACTTTGCAGGACGACTCCTTGGGTCAAATGGAGCATACTGAACCGAACATTTTTCACTTTGGAGCATGTGTTAGGGTTACATAATGGAGCCCATAGCTCAGCTCACAGAGGTGATCTGGGGTCAAGGACGGTGAAAACGTGACCTCCAGGTCAAGGCCTACCCGCATGCAAAGTTTCAATGCGCTGCGACATGTTTGACTTCCGAGTCCAGTTTCAGCGCAAGGGGTTAGGGTTAGGCGCATTTTGGCTTAAAAATGTCAAATCGTCGTAGGAGTCTCAGACTTTGCAGGACGACTCCTTGGGTCAAATGGAGCATACTGAACCGAACATTTTTCACTTTGGAGCATGTGTTAGGGTTACATAATGGAGCCCATAGCTCAGCTCACAGAGGTGATCTGGGGTCAAGGACGGTGAAAACGTGACCTCCAGGTCAAGGCCTACCCGCATGCAAAGTTTCAATGCGCTGCGACATGTTTGACTTCCGAGTCCAGTTTCAGCGCAAGGGGTTAGGGTTAGGCGCATTTTGGCTTAAAAATGTCAAATCGATGTGTGTGTATGTCTATGTGTTTGTGTATGTCTCTGTGTTTGTGTATGTCTATGTCTATGTCTATGTCTACGTCCGAACAGCATTTACACCAATCAAACACACTTGCTATGCTGCGCCCCTGTATGAGGTATATCTTATTAGAAGAAAGACCTGATAAGTTCGGCAACAGATGAACTTTGGACCTTGTGTTTCATACGTCAATTGTTTTAAACTCGAAGGCAAGACAAGAAATGAAACGTTTGTTTTCTTTATGGATTTTTTCACACCTTGTTGTTTAGTTCGTTCTCGCCCTTATGTCTTACAACCGTCTCACACAAACAATGTATTTCACTTTAAATGGCCCTCAGTATACACCTTTATACATTTTTTGGAACAATTAAAAAGTCAAGAGAATGTTGGTGATGGTCCCCAGAAAATAGAAAATAGTGCAAACTTTCGCACAGCACCGCGTCGCGACTATAGACAGTTTGGACAAATAACCACCGCTGTATAGTTCAACAGAATGTTGCATACACTACTGACAATCCAAAAATGGGCAACCATCGTTTGCATTTTTTTGGAACTAGTTTTTATCAACGACGGCCCACGAATACGCCACGTCTGGGAGAATTCCTTTCACAACATTTCACAAAACAGCTTTGCTACTAGCTTACGTGCTATTTACATTGGTCTGGGTCCTTAGCTTTTTTTCCTAACACATATTTATTTGTCTCTTCGGGGACCATCTTAACGCTGCCAACGTCCTCTTGCTTTCATTTCCTTCCATTCGGAATTGTACGACTTCCATGCAGCCATTGCTCCCTTGCGCCTGTCACCTAAAGTCGCCGATTGCTTATCATCCCAGTGAGGAATATGAAGAGTTCTTTTCACACTGTGTAGGTAAGTAATATTGAGGTTGCATTGAGCAGCACATGCAAAGGTAAATTGTCTTTGCAGCAACAGAAAATCCAAAAATACTTCATCACGCGAGAGAGCTTCAGTTTCTGTTTCTGTTCACTTGGTGCAGTTCATATTGAACAAGGACGGTCGGGTAGCCTAGTGGTTAAAGCGTTCGCTCGTCACGCCGAAGACCCGGGTTCGATTCCCGACATGGGTACAATGTATGAAGCCCATTTCGGGTGTCCCCCACCGTGATATTGCTGGAATATTGCTAAAAGCGGCGTGAAACCATACTCACTCACTCACTCACTCACTCACTCACTCACTCACTCGTATTGAACTGAGTAGCAGCATACACTCAGCTGTGATGCTGACAGATTCGCACATTGGGTTGATACTCACTGTAACCATTTGGCACAGCTAGTATGGTAAGACAAGTATGTTGGATAATCTGAGGATACAACTAAGGTGTTTGCAGTGTAGAGCAATGACCAATAGGTATATCCAGGACTATAGGTCAGCACTGTGTACTGGGTAAAGTGACATACAGTGAGCCAGCTCACACATCCCGACCACTGGGCTACAGTTGGCTGACTACATGGGTTCTATGGACCTGACATACAGCAGTCACCCTGGGATGATTGGATAGTCACACAGAATGAGGCAAGCCCTTCTGGGTACCTTTTTATTTGGTTTTTATTAAAACCCTGCAACTGTGGAGGACTACAATAAACTGGTGCTGCATTTGGTATATGATTTCATGTGCACTCTTTGTTTTGTCCAACAGTTTATGTCACTGAAAAGGTAATGAGTTGAACTTGAATCTGATGTGGTTGTCTTCCTCATGAAAATAGTAGTAGTCAGCCTCAGTGTCTCCTGGTAGCCTCAGGGTTAAAGTGTTCACTTGTCATGCCAGGTACGGGTTCAATTGAGTATAATGTGTGAAGCCCATTTCTGGTTTCTTCCACCATGATATTAAACCATGTGCTTGCTGACTGACTGACTGACTGACTGACTGACTGACGCACTTTCAGTAGGGTGAGAATACAGTTATACTTAAACAAATACCACATTAATTTCACCTTGTCAAGCAAACTAATAATACATCTTTCTTGTAAAACTTATGTCAAGGGGTTTAGAGTTACTCAGATTAACATGTACGAGACAATGGTCGCCACTCACAGGTCCAAGAACACCTAAAGAGTAAGATACTAATAAATGATCGGGGGTGCTGAGTAATCCTTGTGGTTTCAATAATAATTTGATGAAGACCAAAAGTTGCCTGCAAATATTCTAGTGGTTTAAAGATACTAAGGTAATCAATCTATATTAATATGACCTGCTACTATTGAATCAATACCTATTAACATATCAATCAAGCCCCAGCATTGACTACTTTAAGTATGTTACAACATCTCTATAAAAGATCAACAGGTGTTCCATCTTACAAGTGATTTTCATCCAAAATGTCTTGAGTCCTATTAATAAGTTATCCATGCATTTAGTAAATAAGTTGGCATTAATATAGATGACAACCCCGCGACCCTTGTAGATCTATCTAGAGTAAATGGGATTGCCTAAAAGTCGGGCCAAGAAAAGTCGGGCCGGGCCGGGCCAGCGGGTAATACTAAAAATGGATTGCAGAATAATAAAACGAAACGCGCATATCTAGGCAGATCTCAAATGTCCACAAACGTATAGTTTTGCTCATTTAATTGAGTTTGAATAAAAATGCACCTTCAACAATGTAATTAACTGATGATTATGACTACATACCGTGAGTCTCGTAGAAAAGTCAGCGTCTTGACTGTGTATTCTGGATTAGAATGCTTCTCACCGACCTTAGCGTGTAGGGGTGTGATGTCCTGGGCAGGAAACGACAGTGTTTTGACTACTCTTCTTTCATTAATTAACGTGTTTAGGTAATTAACCTTTACTAATTCGTGTTAAACCAACACAGGATGTTTTCTGGAAATGGATATTCTCGAATGTCAAAAGACTGACACGACACGTGTTAATAACTGTCCAAGCACTTCTAAAGTTCCTAACATTATTTATATCTAAACACTAGTATTTTATCTAATTATTTACCACTTTATTGTCTCATATTTCAGTAGTTAAAGAAAACACAGAACTCAAAGTGAAGCCCTTTTCCCTCTACATTCTCAACATAGTCTCTATCAGAAGTGTTTGGCTTGTGTTGGGTCCGACTTGGCCCGGGCGGTCAAAATCAACTTTAAACACACAGATGTAACTTCAAATGTGATTAAATCTATAGATTAGTGTTATATCTACCTATACAACAATTTATAATGTCCAGGTGTATCGCATTTAAAGAAATCTGCGCCCTTAAAGTGAAGCATTTTTACTGTATTTTCTTTAAAAAATCCAAGTCAGAAATGTTCGGTCCGACCTGGCCCGGGCTGTTAAAATCAACTTAAACCTCACAGATGTATCATCAAGTGGATTCACATCTATAGATTAGTATTATATCTACTTATACACCACTTTATAATGTCACAGATTGCAGTATTTATAGACAACAAGGGGCTCGAAAGTGAAGCCCTTTTCCCTCTACATTCTCAACATAGTCTCTATCAGAAGTGTTTGGCTTGTGTTGGGTCCGACTTGGCCCGGGCGGTCAAAATCAACTTTAAATAGACAGATGTATCTTCAAATGTGATTAAATCTATAGATTAGTGTTATATCTACCTATACACCAATTTATAATGTCACAGATCGCAGTATTTATAGAAGACATGGGGCTTAAAGTGAAGCCCTTTTCCCTCTACATTCTCAACATAGTCTCTATCAGAAGTGTTTGGCTTGTGTTGGGTCCGACTTGGCCCGGGCGGTCAAAATCAACTTTAAACACACAGATGTATCTTCAAATGTGACTTAATCTATAGATTAGTGTTATATCTACCTATACACCAATTTATAATGTCCAGGTGTATCGCATTTAAAGAAATCTGCGCCCTTAAAGTGAAGCATTTTTACTTTATTTTCTTTAAAAAATCCAAGTCAGAAATGTTCGGTCCGACCTGGCCCGGGCTGTTAAAATCAACTTAAACCGCACAGATGTATCATCAAATGGATTCACATCTATAGATTAGTTTTATCTACTTATACACCACTTTATAATGTCACAGATTGCAGTATTTATAGACAACAAGGGGCTCGAAAATGAAGCCCTTTTCCCTCTACATTCTCAACATAGTCTCTATCAGAAGTGTTTGGCTTGTGTTGGGTCCGACTTGGCCCGGGCGGTCAAAATCAACTTTAAATAGACAGATGTATCATCAAATGTGATTAAATCTATAGATTAGTGTTATATCTACCTATACACCAATTTATAATGTCACAGATCGCAGTATTTATAGAAGACATGGGGCTTAAAGTGAAGCCCTTTTCCCTCTACATTCTCAACATAGTCTCTATCAGAAGTGTTTGGCTTGTGTTGGGTCCGACTTGGCCCGGGCGGTCAAAATCAACTTTAAACACACAGATGTATCTTCAAATGTGACTTAATCTATAGATTAGTGTTATATCTACCTATACACCAATTTATAATGTCCAGGTGTATCGCATTTAAAGAAATCTGCGCCCTTATAGTGAAGCATTTTTACTGTATTTTCTTTAAAAAATCCAAGTCAGAAATGTTCGGTCCGACCTGGCCCGGGCTGTTAAAATCAACTTAAACCTCACAGATGTATCATCAAATGGATTCACATCTATAGATTAGTATTATATCTACCTATACACCACTTTATAATGTCACAGATTGCAGTATTTATAGACAACAAGGGGCTCGAAAGTGAAGCCCTTTTCCCTCTACATTCTCAACATAGTCTCTATCAGAAGTGTTTGGCTTGTGTTGGGTCCGACTTGGCCCGGGCGGTCAAAATCAACTTTAAACACACAGATGTAACTTCAAATGTGATTAAATCTATAGATTAGTGTTATATCTACCTATACAACAATTTATAATGTCCAGGTGTATCGCATTTAAAGAAATCTGCGCCCTTAAAGTGAAGCATTTTTACTGTATTTTCTTTAAAAAATCCAAGTCAGAAATGTTCGGTCCGACCTGGCCCGGGCTGTTAAAATCAACTTAAACCTCACAGATGTATCATCAAATGGATTCACATCTATAGATTAGTATTATATCTACCTATACACCACTTTATAATGTCACAGATTGCAGTATTTATAGACAACAAGGGGCTCGAAAGTGAAGCCCTTTTCCCTCTACATTCTCAACATAGTCTCTATCAGAAGTGTTTGGCTTGTGTTGGGTCCGACTTGGCCCGGGCGGTCAAAATCAACTTTAAACACACAGATGTAACTTCAAATGTGATTAAATCTATAGATTAGTGTTATATCTACCTATACAACAATTTATAATGTCCAGGTGTATCGCATTTAAAGAAATCTGCGCCCTTAAAGTGAAGCATTTTTACTGTATTTTCTTTAAAAAATCCAAGTCAGAAATGTTCGGTCCGACCTGGCCCGGGCTGTTAAAATCAACTTAAACCTCACAGATGTATCATCAAATGGATTCACATCTATAGATTAGTATTATATCTACCTATACACCACTTTATAATGTCACAGATTGCAGTATTTATAGACAACAAGGGGCTCGAAAGTGAAGCCCTTTTCCCTCTACATTCTCAACATAGTCTCTATCAGAAGTGTTTGGCTTGTGTTGGGTCCGACTTGGCCCGGGCGGTCAAAATCAACTTTAAACACACAGATGTATCTTCAAATGTGATTAAATCTATATATTAGTGTTATATCTACCTATACACCAATTTATAATGTCCAGGTGTGTCGCATTTAAAGAAATCTGCGCCCTTAAAGTGAAGCATTTTTACTGTATTTTCTTTAAAAAATCCAAGTCAGAAATGTTCGGTCCGACCTGGCCCGGGCTGTTAAAATCAACTTAAACCTCACAGATATATCTTCAAATGTGATTAAATCTATAGATTAGTATTATATCTACTTATACACCACTTTATAATGTCACAGATTGCAGTATTTATAGACAACAAGGGGCTCGAAAGTGAAGCCCTTTTCCCTCTACATTCTCAACATAGTCTCTATCAGAAGTGTTTGGCTTGTGTTGGTTCCGACTTGGCCCGGGCGGTCAAAATCAACTTTAAACACACAGATGTATCTTCAAATGTGACTTAATCTATAGATTAGTGTTATATCTACCTATACACCAATTTATAATGTCCAGGTGTATCGAGGTAAACCCAAGTACAGTACAGAAACTGAAGTAATTTGGGCTCTCTTAGTTTTCTGTATGCTTATACGTCATACTGTATTTAATTATGTTTCTTATTCTAAGAGGGCGGTCGGGTCGCCTAGTGGTTAAAGCGTTCGCTCGTCACGCCGAAGACCCGTGTTCGATTCCCAACATGGGTACAATGTGTGAAGCCCATTTCTGGTGTCCCCCGCCGTGATATTGCTGGAATATTGCTGAAAGCGGCGTAAAACCGTACTCACTCACTCACTAACTTATTCTAATACTGCTAATGTTTGTCAGTGGCCAGTGATAGTATGTTTTATGGAATAGTATCTTTCATACCAATATGGTGATATGTTATAACTTTATTTCGTACTTGCGAGGGACACGACACTATCATAGCTTACAAAAGTATTCTGGAAGCATTTTAGGACAAACATGTTAACGTAAGTTCAAAAGAAAATAAATGGGTTTTGTTAATTAGCCTCACCAAATGCATAAGTTATCAATGAAACGGTCTGCTATTAACTACAGCTCAAGACAGCTAATTAAGGGCAAATGGTTGATTGATTACGCAACACCTACTTGATTGCAATTAAGCAAGGGGCAATTAAGCAAGCTGGGTACAGGTGTAATTTGGATTAATTCCACACTTAACGTGCATATACGGACGCAATGAGAAGGATCGATGAGACACAAGACTTGAAGTAAGGCAAAAACGTTTCTCCAGTATAATCGAATAATCAAATTAGCGCATTGTGAGACGATGCTTGAACTGTGAAACCAAACATTAATGTTATCAACTCAAGTTCGGGTGCAGGAAGTGTTTTTCTTGCAAAAAAAGATGTACATGTGCATATAGGTACGAAAACCTGGTCCCTAAGTGGTACCTCAAATGTAAGTACAAATACTAACAGTTCACGATAATCTTCAACATTGAGATGTGTTCACATGTGTTAACCAGTAGTACGTTACGAATAATTCTCAATTGGAAATATTATGCGTATGTTTTATGAGTACATGTGAATCAGTTTTGTAAATGCATTCTCAACCCGCATCGGTATATTTCTAATTACAGTTTAGTTTGCGTTCGGGAAAGAAACCGTAAGTGTCTACACCTGATGTAAGAACAAATATTGCGTAAAATGGCAAAACATAATTGAGAAAGTTAAAACACATGTTTAAAATTCACATTACAATAAATATGAATATGAATGTTGCGTTTTCTGAATCAGCATAAAAAAGGAACATGTGTGAGTCTTGAGATAGTGTTTTTTTACATTTCTTATAAATTCAAAACACGTTTGACTAAAGATCATAGCTTATGACACCATATAAACATGCCAAGACTTCAACACGCGTTATCTGTTGTTGGAATAAACAGCTTAAGTTACAATTTATTCAGCAACATAGCTGCAAAACTTACTCTACAATGAGATCAAACAACGTATACAAGCTTAGATTAATCTCGAGAATGGGGAAGTCAAAAGCATTTACTCACTTATTTTGGAATTATAAATATTGTATAACTAATAACGGGAAGTGGAATGGCATGTAGTACATGCATCGTACTAATAGTGACACAATTAGATGCCAACAACTACGCCCCGTCTACGCAGCCTGCCAGTTTCTAATTATTTGGAATAATCCTTTCCGGCGTTTCTTTCAATTATAAAGGACTCATTTCATACGTAGGGGTCTGTGATCTAAAAAACACAATTGGTATGTTTACGTAGACACAAACACGTGGTGTGGTTTGGTATGGTCAGTAACTGACAACCTGCTGATGACAAATGTCAACACACCGGGTCAGTAAACTGACCACTACAATGATCGAAGGATGTGTTACGTCCATGCATCTAACAGTTGAAACATTTGTTTCTCTTTGTTGAAGTTCACGGATGACAAGGTAGACACAACTTTATGGGTAACGTCTACCTTGTCAATCGTTTTCTACCAAGGATTTACGATTGGGAGGCCTCTAAACGTGTAAGTTATTTTCCTTTTCAAAAGAATAGGATTTCAATCAAAAGGTTACAGTTAAAATAACATATACAACGTTTAAATCTATAAGGTTATGGTGAATTTTGGCTCAGGCGAAACAATGCTTCACTTTGTATACATGTTAATACATTTGATACATCTGTGAGCTTTAAGTTGATTTTAACAGCCCGGGCCAGGTCGGACCGAACATTTCTGACTTGGATTTTTTTAAGAAAATACAGTAGAAATGCTTCACTTTAAGGGCGCAGATTTCTTTAAATGCGATACACCTGGACATTATAAATTGTTGTATAGGTAGATATAACACTAATCTATAGATTTAGTCACATTTGAAGATACATCTGTGTGTTTAAAGTTGATTTTAACAGCCCGGGCCAGGTCGGACCGAACATTTCTGACTTGGATTTTTTAAAGAAAATACAGTAAAAATGCTTCACTTTAACGGCGCAGATTTCTTTTAATGCGATACACCTGGACATTATAAATTGGTGTTTAGGTAGATATAACACTAATCTATAGATTAAGTCACATTTGAAGATACATCTGTGTGTTTAAAGTTGATTTTGACCGCCCGGGCCAAGTCGGACCCAATACAAGCCAAACACTTCTGATAGAGACTATGTTGAGAATGTAGAGGGAAAAGGGCTTCACTTTAAGCCCCATGTTTTCTATAAATACTGCAATCTGTGACATTATAAATTGGTGTATAGGTAGATATAACACTAATTTATAGATTTAATCACATTTGAAGTTACATCTGTGTGTTTAAAGTTGATTTTGACCGCCCGGGCCAAGTCGGACCCAACACAAGCCAAACACTTCTGATAGAGACTATGTTGAGAATGTAGAGGGAAAAGGGCTTCACTTTCGAGCCCCTTGTTGTCTATAAATACTGCAATCTGTGACATTATAAAGTGATGTATAGGTTGATATAATACTAATCTATAGATGTGAATCCATTTGATGATACATCTGTGAGGTTTAAGTTGATTTTAACAGCCCGGGCCAGGTCGGACCGAACATTTCTGACTTGGATTTTTTAAAGAAAATAAAGTAAAAATGCTTCACTTTAAGGGCGCAGATTTCTTTAAATGCGATACACCTGGACATTATAAATTGGTGTATAGGTAGATATAACACTAATCTATAGATTTAATCACATTTGAAGTTACATCTGTGTGTTTAAAGTTGATTTTGACCGCCCGGGCCAAGTCGGACCCAACACAAGCCAAACACTTCTGATAGAGACTATGTTGAGAATGTAGAGGGAAAAGGGCTTCACTTTCGAGCCCCTTGTTGTCTATAAATACTGCAATCTGTGACATTATAAAGTGATGTATAGGTAGATATAATACTAATCTATAGATGTGAATCCATTTGATGATACATCTGTGAGGTTTAAGTTGATTTTAACAGCCCGGGCCAGGTCGGACCCAACACAAGCCAAACACTTCTGATAGAGACTATGTTGAGAATGTAGAGGGAAAAGGGCTTCACTTTCGAGCCCCTTGTTGTCTATAAATACTGCAATCTGTGACATTATAAAGTGATGTATAGGTAGATATAACACTAATCTATAGATTTAGTCACATTTGAAGATACATCTGTGTGTTTAAAGTTGATTTTGACCGCCCGGGCCAAGTCGGACCCAACACAAGCCAAACACTTCTGATAGAGACTATGTTGAGAATGTAGAGGGAAAAGGGCTTCACTTTCGAGCCCCTTGTTGTCTATAAATACTGCAATCTGTGACATTATAAAGTGGTGTATAAGTAGATATAATACTAATCTATAGATTTAATCACATTTGAAGATACATCTGTGAGGTTTAAGTTGATTTTAACAGCCCGGGCCAGGTCGGACCGAACATTTCTGACTTGGATTTTTTAAAGAAAATAAAGTAAAAATGCTTCACTTTAAGGGCGCAGATTTCTTTAAATGCGATACACCTGGACATTATAAATTGGTGTATAGGTAGATATAACACTAATCTATAGATTTAATCACATTTGAAGATACATCTGTGTGTTTAAAGTTGATTTTGACCGCCCGGGCCAAGTCGGACCCAACACAAGCCAAACACTTCTGATAGAGACTATGTTGAGAATGCAGAGGGAAAAGGGCTTCACTTTCGAGCCCCTTGTTGTCTATAAAGACTGCAATCTGTGACATTATAAAGTGGTGTATAGGTAGATATAATACTAATCTATAGATGTGAATCCATTTGATGATACATCTGTGAGGTTTAAGTTGATTTTAACAGCCCGGGCCAGGTCTGACCGAACATTTCTGACTTGGATTTTTTAAAGAAAATAAGTAAAAATGCTTCACTTTAAGGGCGCAGATTTCTTTAAATGCGACACACCTGGACATTATAAATTGGTGTATAGGTAGATATAACACTAATCTATAGATTTAATCACATTTGAAGTTACACCTGTGTGTTTAAAGTTGATTTTGACCGCCCGGGCCAAGTCGGACCCAACACAAGCCAAACACTTCTGATAGAGACTATGTTGAGAATGTAGAGGGAAAAGGGCTTCACTTTCGAGCCCCTTGTTGTCTATAAATACTGCAATCTGTGACATTATAAAGTGATGTATAGGTAGATATAATACTAATCTATAGATGTGAATCCACTTGATGATACATCTGTGAGGTTTAAGTTGATTTTAACAGCCCGGGCCAGGTCGAACCCAACACAAGCCAAACACTTCTGATAGAGACTATGTTGAGAATGTAGAGGGGAAAAGGGCTTCACTTTAAGCCCCATGTCTTCTATAAATACTGCGATCTGTGACATTATAAATTGGTGTATAGGTAGATATAACACTAATCTATAGATTTAGTCACATTTGAAGATACATCTGTGTGTTTAAAGTTGATTTTGACCGCCCGGGCCAAGTCGGACCCAACACAAGCCAAACACTTCTGATAGAGACTATGTTGAGAATGTAGAGGGAAAAGGGCTTCACTTTCGAGCCCCTTGTTGTCTATAAATACTGCAATCTGTGACATTATAAAGTGGTGTATAAGTAGATATAATACTAATCTATAGATTTAATCACATTTGAAGATACATCTGTGAGGTTTAAGTTGATTTTAACAGCCCGGGCCAGGTCGGACCGAACATTTCTGACTTGTTTTTTTTAAAGAAAATACAGTAAAAATGCTTCACTTTAAGGGCGCAGATTTCTTTAAATGCGATACACCTGGACATTATAAATTGGTGTATAGGTAGATATAACACTAATCTATAGATTTAATCACATTTGGAGATACATCTGTGTGTTTAAAGTTGATTTTGACCGCCCGGGCCAAGTCGGACCCAACACAAGCCAAACACTTCTGATAGAGACTATGTTGAGAATGTAGAGGGAAAAGGGCTTCACTTTCGAGCCCCTTGTTGTCTATAAAGACTGCAATCTGTGACATTATAAAGTGGTGTATAGGTAGATATAATACTAATCTATAGATGTGAATCCATTTGAAGATACATCTGTGAGGTTTAAGTTGATTTTAACAGCCCGGGCCAGGTCGGACCGAACATTTCTGACTTGTTTTTTTTAAAGAAAATAAAGTAAAAATGCTTCACTTTAAGGGCGCAGATTTCTTTAAATGCGATACACCTGGACATTATAAATTGGTGTATAGGTAGATATAACACTAATCTATAGATTTAATCACATTTGAAGTTACATCTGTGTGTTTAAAGTTGATTTTGACCGCCCGGGCCAAGTCGGACCCAACACAAGCCAAACACTTCTGATAGAGACTATGTTGAGAATGTAGAGGGAAAAGGGCTTCACTTTCGAGCCCCTTGTTGTCTATAAATACTGCAATCTGTGACATTATAAAGTGATGTATAGGTAGATATAATACTAATCTATAGATGTGAATCCATTTGATGATACATCTGTGAGGTTTAAGTTGATTTTAACAGCCCGGGCCAGGTCGGACCCAACACAAGCCAAACACTTCTGATAGAGACTATGTTGAGAATGTAGAGGGAAAAGGGCTTCACTTTCGAGCCCCTTGTTGTCTATAAATACTGCAATCTGTGACATTATAAAGTGATGTATAGGTAGATATAACACTAATCTATAGATTTAGTCACATTTGAAGATACATCTGTGTGTTTAAAGTTGATTTTGACCGCCCGGGCCAAGTCGGACCCAACACAAGCCAAACACTTCTGATAGAGACTATGTTGAGAATGTAGAGGGAAAAGGGCTTCACTTTCGAGCCCCTTGTTGTCTATAAATACTGCAATCTGTGACATTATAAAGTGGTGTATAAGTAGATATAATACTAATCTATAGATTTAATCACATTTGAAGATACATCTGTGAGGTTTAAGTTGATTTTAACAGCCCGGGCCAGGTCGGACCGAACATTTCTGACTTGGATTTTTTAAAGAAAATAAAGTAAAAATGCTTCACTTTAAGGGCGCAGATTTCTTTAAATGCGATACACCTGGACATTATAAATTGGTGTATAGGTAGATATAACACTAATCTATAGATTTAATCACATTTGGAGATACATCTGTGTGTTTAAAGTTGATTTTGACCGCCCGGGCCAAGTCGGACCCAACACAAGCCAAACACTTCTGATAGAGACTATGTTGAGAATGTAGAGGGAAAAGGGCTTCACTTTCGAGCCCCTTGTTGTCTATAAAGACTGCAATCTGTGACATTATAAAGTGGTGTATAGGTAGATATAATACTAATCTATAGATGTGAATCCATTTGATGATACATCTGTGAGGTTTAAGTTGATTTTAACAGCCCGGGCCAGGTCGGACCGAACATTTCTGACTTGGATTTTTTAAAGAAAATAAGTAAAAATGCTTCACTTTAAGGGCGCAGATTTCTTTAAATGCGACACACCTGGACATTATAAATTGGTGTATAGGTAGATATAACACTAATCTATAGATTTAATCACATTTGAAGTTACACCTGTGTGTTTAAAGTTGATTTTGACCGCCCGGGCCAAGTCGGACCCAACACAAGCCAAACACTTCTGATAGAGACTATGTTGAGAATGTAGAGGGAAAAGGGCTTCACTTTCGAGCCCCTTGTTGTCTATAAATACTGCAATCTGTGACATTATAAAGTGATGTATAGGTAGATATAATACTAATCTATAGATGTGAATCCATTTGATGATACATCTGTGAGGTTTAAGTTGATTTTAACAGCCCGGGCCAGGTCGGACCCAACACAAGCCAAACACTTCTGATAGAGACTATGTTGAGAATGTAGAGGGGAAAAGGGCTTCACTTTAAGCCCCATGTCTTCTATAAATACTGCGATCTGTGACATTATAAATTGGTGTATAGGTAGATATAACACTAATCTATAGATTTAGTCACATTTGAAGATACATCTGTGTGTTTAAAGTTGATTTTGACCGCCCGGGCCAAGTCGGACCCAACACAAGCCAAACACTTCTGATAGAGACTATGTTGAGAATGTAGAGGGAAAAGGGCTTCACTTTCGAGCCCCTTGTTGTCTATAAATACTGCAATCTGTGACATTATAAAGTGGTGTATAAGTAGATATAATACTAATCTATAGATTTAATCACATTTGAAGATACATCTGTGAGGTTTAAGTTGATTTTAACAGCCCGGGCCAGGTCGGACCGAACATTTCTGACTTGTTTTTTTTAAAGAAAATACAGTAAAAATGCTTCACTTTAAGGGCGCAGATTTCTTTAAATGCGATACACCTGGACATTATAAATTGGTGTATAGGTAGATATAACACTAATCTATAGATTTAATCACATTTGGAGATACATCTGTGTGTTTAAAGTTGATTTTGACCGCCCGGGCCAAGTCGGACCCAACACAAGCCAAACACTTCTGATAGAGACTATGTTGAGAATGTAGAGGGAAAAGGGCTTCACTTTCGAGCCCCTTGTTGTCTATAAAGACTGCAATCTGTGACATTATAAAGTGGTGTATAGGTAGATATAATACTAATCTATAGATGTGAATCCATTTGAAGATACATCTGTGAGGTTTAAGTTGATTTTAACAGCCCGGGCCAGGTCGGCCCGAACATTTCTGACTTGGATTTTTTAAAGAAAATAAAAATGCTTCACTTTAAGGGCGCAGATTTCTTTAAATGCGATACACCTGGACATTATAAATTGGTGTATAGGTAGATATAACACTAATCTATAGATTTAATCACATTTGGAGATACATCTGTGTGTTTAAAGTTGATTTTGACCGCCCGGGCCAAGTCGGACCCAACACAAGCCAAACACTTCTGATAGAGACTATGTTGAGAATGTAGAGGGAAAAGGGCTTCACTTTCGAGCCCCTTGTTGTCTATAAAGACTGCAATCTGTGACATTATAAAGTGGTGTATAGGTAGATATAATACTAATCTATAGATGTGAATCCATTTGAAGATACATCTGTGAGGTTTAAGTTGATTTTAACAGCCCGGGCCAGGTCGGACCGAACATTTCTGACTTGGATTTTTTAAAGAAAATAAGTAAAAATGCTTCACTTTAAGGGCGCAGATTTCTTTAAATGCGACACACCTGGACATTATAAATTGGTGTATAGGTAGATATAACACTAATCTATATATTTAATCACATTTGAAGTTACATCTGTGTGTTTAAAGTTGATTTTGACCGCCCGGGCCAAGTCGGACCCAACACAAGCCAAACACTTCTGATAGAGACTATGTTGAGAATGTAGAGGGAAAAGGGCTTCACTTTCGAGCCCCTTGTTGTCTATAAATACTGCAATCTGTGACATTATAAAGTGGTGTATAGGTAGATATAATACTAATCTATAGATGTGAATCCATTTGATGATACATCTGTGAGGTTTAAGTTGATTTTAACAGCCCGGGCCAGGTCGGCCCGAACATTTCTGACTTGGATTTTTTAAAGAAAATAAGTAAAAATGCTTCACTTTAAGGGCGCAGATTTCTTTAAATGCGATACACCTGGACATTATAAATTGGTGTATAGTTAGATATAACACTAATCTATAGATTTAATCACATTTGAAGTTACATCTGTGTGTTTAAAGTTGATTTTGACCGCCCGGGCCAAGTCGGACCCAACACAAGCCAAACACTTCTGACAGAGACTATGTTGAGAATGTAGAGGGAAAAGGGCTTCACTTTCGAGCCCCTTGTTGTCTATAAATACTGCAATCTGTGACATTATAAAGTGGTGTATAAGTAGATATAATACTAATCTATAGATTTAATCACATTTGAAGATACATCTGTGAGGTTTAAGTTGATTTTAACAGCCCGGGCCAAGTCGGACCGAACATTTCTGACTTGTTTTTTTTAAAGAAAATACAGTAAAAATGCTTCACTTTAAGGGCGCAGATTTCTTTAAATGCGATACACCTGGACATTATAAATTGGTGTATAGGTAGATATAACACTAATCTATAGATTTAATCACATTTGAAGTTACATCTGTGTGTTTAAAGTTGATTTTGACCGCCCGGGCCAAGTCGGACCCAACACAAGCCAAACACTTCTGATAGAGACTATGTTGAGAATGTAGAGGGAAAAGGGCTTCACTTTCGAGCCCCTTGTTGTCTATAAATACTGCAATCTGTGACATTATAAAGTGGTGTATAGGTAGATATAACACTAATCTATAGAGGTAATCACATTTGAAGATAAATCTGTCTGTTTAAAGTTGATTTTGACAGCCCGGGCCAAGTCGGAGCGAACTGTGTGACTGTCGAGAGTAGAGGGAGAAGAGGTCTACTTTAACCAACGTGTCTGCTTTAAATACGATGAACAGTGACGTTATAAAGTGGTATTTACTTAGATATAGTACGTTCCTATAATATAAACGCTATGCCGACAGATGGAAATTCGTATGACGATAGCTAGAAGTATTTGATACGTGTCAAATCCTATTTCGTTTAACGATTGCTCTTTTACATGTTACCTAGATCAGCGACGCTAACACACAGCTCCACTTTCTAGTTTTTAAGTGATTTACTCCGAATTACTTAATTATGCTGCACGTTTTGGATTGGTGATTGTTCAGTAGTGTCATGTGTGTATGTTGCATCAATAATATGTAGATATGATCGCCGATAATTAAGTAATTAGCCAATAACACTTTGGCCCGTCTTGGCCCGGCCCGGCCCGACTTTTAGGCAATCCCAGAGTAAATGCACTGCGGAAACCTGGTAGTAATTTCTTCATTTAAAATATGAGAGTGTAACCATGTTTTTGTAATATATAATACATTATATCCTTAAATTTGATGTTAATGATATGAATCTTGTAATTGGGACTTCCTATACTAGGCGGCTGTATCCCCCTCGTGCTGGAAGTACAGATGAACTAGATAACATAATATAGATGTAGTCTGTGTTTAAATAATTTCTGCTCTTTGTACAAAGAACCTACAATCAAATGCCCTGATTCTCTGTTGATACTGTACAATACTTAGTCCCATCAAAAACTTTCATAGGATCAATTTGGATAGAAACTCAGAGTCTGCAAAGTAAGGTTTCAATATAGTTGTTTTAATATAAGAATTATTGATCATTTATCATATCTGTATCAGAATGCATGAGGTGGTGGCATGTGGTCCTGTGCACAGCGCACAGCGCACAAGTCACAAATCATGTCAAGTTGAGCTACACTGGTTGTGGGGAGTGTGGGACTGTGTGCAGCAGCTAGGCTGCTGAGATTTTCTTGGGCTTTGCCCCACACTGAAGCACATTTAACAAATGTGGTGTCCCCCTGGGCAAGTGACTGTTTGAAATGTGCCTTTGTTCACCCAGCAGTGAATGGGTACCCAGTAGGATGAGATGTCAATGTGACGGTTAACCTGCTAGTGCCTCAAAGCAGTGTGGGTTGTATACTCCCTAGGGAGCTGAGAATGATTGTTAAGTGCATGTTGATCAATTGAACGGGGTAATAAGTATGCTTTAAGCAACCTTATGGTGGATGGAAAACAGTGCCTAACAAATGCACTTGTGTTGTATGAAATGTGGATGCAGTATAGATTTTCAAATGTTAAAAAAAATAATGACAAACAGGCATAATAAATAGAGTAAAATTAAAAGTTTTCACATCATCTGTATTTAATCTGCATGTTAACCTCTCACACTAGACATGTCAGCACAGTAGAGGTCACCCATAAGGCATTTGTCCAGTGACCATGACAAAATAAAGTTCAGAATAAATAATCATAATAAATAAAGATATGCACTGAAAGTCAAGTCACAGATTAGATGATTATGGCAGTAATTCCCTTCTAGAGATCATAATTATGTTGACAAAAAATAATATAATTGTTTGTACAGAACATGTTGAACAGTTTGTGACTCTTGACCATCTTTCTGTTTTAATTTTGATATGGTTTCAATTTTCTAACTGATACAAATTTGTTTTTTTAGAAATGGATGTAATTACTTTGGCTGCTCTGTAAAGATACATTGGAGGAGCTGACCATCTTTACAGATCCTTAGGAGTATGGCTTTTTGTCCTATTTGGGTTGGAATTTTGAATTTCGTAAAGCCATCTGCAACCTTCACTTGCGTCCATTGGGCTTGCCAGGCCATTTGTGCTTTGATTTTGCATTTTCTCCAGTTTTCTGAAGGGAATAGAGTGTATCTCCGCTTTGTCCGGAACTAGCTTTGCCAGTCGGTCTGCTGTTTCATTCCCATGAATATCTATGGGAGACAGGGATAATTTACAGATTCAAATGTCTTATATTGGCCCCACTAAACACAGATTAATTACTTAAGTTTAAACTTGTTTTAACAATTGCTGAGAGTTGCTCTGCTGAACCATTGTGCATGACGAACCCCTCTACTCATCGTTATTCGCCCACTTCACATAATTTACCAAGTAATTAGGTGCTCTGTGCTAGACTGGGTTCATCAATCAGGTGATGTGGGTATGGAAGAGCCCCCTCCTGAATTCTTAAGGGGTTACATGGGGGCCCAATAGTAGAACAAAACATGGGTGATAGTGATACTAGACTTATTCACACCATTATTTGTTAGATTTTACATGTGTGTGAACAATGAGATGTTTCATACTTCCTAATCATATCCATGAACTTCATTCACTCATATTTCCATGTATTTTTGTTCAGGTTAAATGTCTGTTCCCATTCACCAGCAGACAGGACACATGGTCTACTCATGCCTACAGTGTTATAGAAACATCTTATTGCATCAGTGTCTGACTCAGCTACTGGCTTCTACCTTGACATTAAGTGGTATAGCCCTCCATGTTATTGTGGACACAAACAAACACACTAAGCCCATCTTTTATTATTTTTTTAAATTTCTGTCACACTTTCAGACATTCAATAACAAATATGCAATATTTGCAACAACATTTCAAAGTTAACAAATGTTTTTGGGGATAACACTTTCTTAGTAAAGTACAGATTCTAGTACTTGGTTTGGTTGAGTCCCATGAAGGATTCAAACCCGCACTGCCAGAGTGAGGACCCTAATCGCAAGCTCACAAACTCAGCGATCTGACCCACTCAGCCACCGAGGCTTAGAAAGTGGGATCCCAAATATAACATTTGTTACATGAGACCACATTCTAAATATCATTGTATGTTCACAACATTTCAAATTGTTATGGTTCTTAGTATTAAGTTATGGTTACAAGTTAAAAATGAAGATATATATTATGTAATATTATATAAAATATGTCTCACTGTATTATCACTTTAATACCTATCTTTAAAGACCCACTGTGGTACACTTTCCCAGGCAGCCACCCTGTGCCATTACACGCATCCGCGTTCGCTTTTGTTTATTCCAACTTTTGTTTTAACCGGGCCTTCCAGGTTTTTCTGTCAATGTTATGGTTGCAGAATAAACTGCGCATTGAGTTGACAATGCGGTGCTGACTCATCCTTGGTTCTGTACATATTTCCAGTGTACACAAGTCAGTCGCTGGTTGTTGAGTCTGTATCTGAAGCCATGTAAGAGGACTTGCCTACTGCCTTTCTGCCACGTGAAGTATTCAACTTTCTTTGGATTTGTCATAGTTTAAAGATTCCATGATAAGCATTTTATAACTATACATTTCCTTCTCCATTTTGAGTAAAGAAAAAGAAATTCTTATTTCTCATGAAATATCTCAAACTTGACTCTAAATTGCCATCAAAATACTGGAGATGCAAGTGAATAGAAGTGAAACTAAAACAACATGATCTGTACCTTTTGTTATCCCCTGGCATATGATGCGGCGGATATGGTCGACGCCTGTGGTCGACGCCTGGAGCGACCAGAACTGGGATAAACACTATAGAGAAATATATCTGTGGCATGCAACTATGTGTTTAACTGACAAACATTTAATAAGAGCAAAATCATCTGCACTTCTTGTATTTTGTATTTTTACTCCGTTCTGCAAAGGGCGAATGGCAATGCTACTGACTCGATATCCACCATTTGCAGCTAAAAATGGCAGCGTATAAAAGTGGTAATGCGGAGCTAAAGCGGATTACAATTTCTTATTTTTATGCTTATCGCTTATGAAAAACTGCCATTTTTATAAAAATAGTCATGTTGCTTATTATCTGTAATAACTGCCCATTGCCAATGTTTACTTTCTAACCATGATATAACTCCCAAATGTATTATTTGATTGTCTATCATATCATAACCTTCGTGAGGTGGTGACATGTTTAATAACAGTCAATTTTCTGTTAAATAGCTATCTTGGCCACTTCTGAACACAGTGTTTTCCTACAACAGAGCAAAAGCCAAATGAAAATAAAACTGTTCTCTAATTTATGTATTTTAAAGTTGTTATGCCACTCATTGGTGGGGATACAAGTGTAATAATTCAAGTTCCTAGGATGTTTGTGTTATGCTATTTTTCAAGAGTTATAAGAGTTGGACATATTTCTTCTCATACACAGTAACACAGAAGGTAAATGCCTAGGAGTATACACTCATGACATTGTACAACAGGCGATGATGTTCACAATATATATGTGGGAGGGTATGTACATTAATATAATAATATTAATTATTTTAAATATAACTAAGTGTGTCATTAAACATCAAACAATGAATACTCAACATGTCAGAGTTAAAAGGGGTACAATTACATTTGTACTATTCAAGGGATTTCTAAGCCCCAACACCTCACAGCCCTCTGGCAACTGATGTGTGTATTTTTGTTTGTATTCTCATGTCCCAAAGTCATTTTTTGTAAATATTACTATCACTATAATGTTAGATTTTAGTGGTAACAATTATTCAAAATCACTCCATTTGATTATTGTGTACATGATGATAAAAGCAACTATTTTCTTATATTAATGGTGGAGGTACATGTAACTGCTTCCAGGCATAGCAGATGCTTGTTGTGAGAGAGTTTGTGCTCCATCTTAGAAGTCTAACTTAAAAAATAAAAGAAACTAATTACATATAGAAATATTAGAGTAGAAATTGTTGAGAAAGAATTCTCTTTTTGAAAAAGATTTCTTTGATGTTCCTTTGATTCACCCACCGACCTACTCTTTTTCTCATTTTTTTAAGGAAAAAATACCATATGTAAAACCCAGTATGACAAAATCTTCTTCCTAGTAAGCATTAAAATAACCAGGAAACTCATTGAACCTTTCCTGGTAGCTTATTGACATATATACGTTGAAGCTTTCATAACCGTTACAAATGTGCTTTACTATCAGCAGCCAAAAGAAAATCTTAAGATTCCATTATTTGTCCAGTTGTTATCCCATTTCTGGTCGAGGGAAGATGAGTAATAATATAGTAAAACATCTCTTAAAATTGAAAATATTGACCCATAGCATCAGATCCTGCTCACAGGTTAGAAATGTTATTTCATTAATTGTAGATTTTATAGGTGTTATCCCATTTCTGGTCGAGGTGATATGAATAATGATATAATAGAAAATCTCTTAAAATTAGAAATCTTGACCCATAGCATCAGATCCTGCTCACAGGTTTGAAATGTTATTTGCTATCAGCAACCTAGAAGAAATCTTAAGATTTCATTAATTGTCGATTTTATAGGTGTTATCCCATTTCTGGTCGAGTTGATATGAATAATGATATAATAGAAAATCTCTTATAATTAGAAAACTTGTCTCATAATGTTCAGGCTTTGCTCACAGGCTAGAAATGTTATTTACTATCATCAGCCAAGAAGAAATCTTAAGATTCCATTATTTGTCGAGTTTATAGACTTTATCCCATTTCTGTTCAAGGCAAGATGAGTAATAATAAAGTAAAAAAACTCTTAAAATTAGAAATATTAACCCATAGCATTCAGATTCTGCTCACAAGTTTCAAATGTTATTTACTATCATCAGCTGAAATAAAATCTTAAGATTACCTTAACTGTAGAGTTTAAAGTTGTTATCCCATTTCTGGTCGAGGGGATATGAGTAATAAAATAGCAAAAAAATTCTTAAAATTAGAAATATTAATCCATAGCATTCACATTCTGCTCACAAGTTGGAAATGTGATTTACTATCCACAGCCAAAAGAAAATCTTCAGATTCCGTTAACTGTAGATTTTATAGCCGTTATCCCATTTCTGGTTGAGGGGATATGAGTAATAAGATAGTAAAAAATTTCTTAAAATTAAAAATATTGACCAATAGCATTCAGATTCTGCTCACAAGTTAGAAATGTGATTTACCATCAGTTGCCAAAAGAAAATCTTAAGATTACCTTAACTGTAGAGTTTAAAGTTGTTATCCCATTTCTGGCCAAGGCAAGTTGAGTAATAATATAGTCACATAATCTCTTAAAATTAGAAATATTGACCCATAGCACTGATATTCTGCTCACAAGTTTGAAATGTGATTTACTATGATCAGCCAAGAAGAAATCTTAACATTCCATTAAGTGTAAATTTTATGTTGATATTATGTATAAAATGTCCTAGGTTGATTATGACCTGTGAACGTCTGTATAGATTGATGTATTACCACCTTCCATGGAAGTGTGTATTTGTCTATTTCTAGACTTGCTTAAGCCAAACTGGGGTAGTGGAAACTGATTGTTTATACTGAGGGGTTCATTGGTCTGTTGGGGGCTCAAACAACTGAATACAGGCAAGCTACTGCTAGCACTGACTCTACACCCTAGCCATAAAATCATGTCACCAGAGGATTCCCTAATTACAAATTGTTATAACGAGCAACACTGTTTTGTACTATGTGCTCAATCACAGCAACTGCACAAAATTCTGTATAGAGTCTGGCTGTGAAAAGAATATTCATATCATTATCTTCAAGAAGTTACATGCATACAGTTTTTAAGCTGACATCTTCAAGACTCATATATTAAGCGACAATGAGAATAACTGCCTTTCAAAAAAAGGCATGTTTTCTCTTTGTCCCACATTTTATTGGACAATATGCCAATATGCAGGATTCAAATTACATAACAAGAAGCGTTTTCAGGTTGATCAGCTTACCATATTGCTGCCATACAGTCATGACTACTTGGTGCAGACAGAACTAAATGACAACACAATAATAATAATAATAATATTATCCGAAAGAACCATTCCGTAATGCTTTCATCATTTATGAACAAACCATTTACATTTCCTCTATGCTGATAGATATGATTATGATGCGAAGGTCATTGGTCAAGAAAAGAATTTCAACAACAGATCATCAGATACAGGCTTATGGAAAGCTGTAGATATGGAAACCTGTTACATGTGATCCTACCAAAAAACAACACATTATAACCTCAGGACACCTTCTTTAAAGTAAGGGTATACTTTTACTAGATTCCCAAAAGTTTTTAGGGGTTCCAGAAGCACATATAGCCCAGTCTAGACAAACACCTTGTCACTGGAATGAACATATTTTACAGATCAAAACAGTTGTTATATTATAGTTATAATAATATAATAAAAAGGACAGACTCTTTTGGATATAATTGTTTCAGGGTCTGTAATCGAAGGCATGCAATTAGCTGTGCAGAGTCGTTTCCCTTATACTTGCCAGAATACTATGATTGTGGGTTCAAGTCACAGAATTGTCCAGGTTAAGTTTCTTGGTTTAGCAGCAGAATACCTGTCTTCTTGAGTTTCATCAAAGTGGTAAACGTCTTCGACTTGCATCAGGGGGCACGGGTGGCCCAGTCGTCTAAGGCGCCGCAATTCGCTGTGCAGAGTTGCGTCCCTCAAGCACGCCAGAAACCTATGATTGTGGGTTCGAATCCCGGTTCGCCCCGATTATGTTTCTAGGTTTTTCAGCACCATACGCGTGCTCGTGGGTTTCACCGAAGTGGTAAACGTCTGAGACCTGCATCACTTCAGGCTTTCCTCCCACATTAAGCTGACACGCCGTGATATAACTGGAATACTGTTAAAAGAGGCGTTAAACCCAACTCACTCACTAACTCGACTTGCATCATCTTCGGCATTCATCTCCCATTAATCTGACATGCCATGATATGCCTGAAATACTGTTCCAAGTAATGTGTCACTAAACAAAGCAGATTATTTGTATCTTGTTTGACACCGCACTTGTCAATATTCCAGCTGCATGATTGTGGTCTGTGAATACCGGTAATCGAGTCTTGATCAAACAATCCAGGGATTCATACATGCGACATATGGTTATGATACAGATAAGTAAGATATATGGAAACAGGTGAGCAACAAGTGTAACATATGTCTCACCACCTTTTTAAAATACCATCCCAGCCATAAAGCTTCAATATTATCATATATATCATTCTGAACCTTTTTAAAATGTATCAACTGTTGAATTTGCTTTTGTTTGGGGACAGTCAGTTCTATATTACAATCTTGCGTTCAAGGCAAAAGGACAAGAGTTTTTATTTGAGATGAAATTGACTTCCAGTATATTATTTGCTCACCAAAGGGTCCATGTAAGATGATGGTAGCAATTTTGTATTCTTTCCATCCCTCTGTTGTGTCCTTTAACCTCAACTTCTGTGAACAAGCAACCTGAAACTCTAGAAGGATGCCAAGCACCATGATAGTGTTAAAAATAGTTAAGGCTCTTTTCACAGGTAGCATATGAGGTCAAATGGAATAAATTTTGATATGATGTGTAGCAACAAAGTGATACATTTAAGTACCTACAAATGTTCTCTGAAAGCATAGGTCTTGGATGTGACTTTATACTGTTTTTCTAAAACTATAAACAGGAAGGTGGTAGGCTGGTATTCCTTGATAAGATATTTGTAAGGCAAACCAGGAGCATGCAGAGCCTTGTATTTGTGCACCAGGACAGCCAGGCAGTTCATTCACAGTATAGCTATTCCCCTGACAGCTTCTCCCAGTATGACTACACATCCAGGACAGCCAGGCAGTTCATTCACAGTATAGCTATTCCCCTGACAACTACTCCCAGTATGACTACACATCCAGGACAGCCAGGCAGTTCATTCACAGTATAGCTATTCCCATGACAACTACTCCCAGTATGACTACACATCCAGGACAGCCAGGCAGTTCATTCACAGTAAAGCTATTCCCCTGACAACTACTCCCAGTATGACTACACATCCAGGACAGCCAGGCAGTTCATTCACAGTATAGCTATTCCCCTGACAGCTACTCCCAGTATGACTACACATCCAGGACAGCCAGGCAGTTCATTCACAGTATAGCTATTCCCCTGACAACTACTCCCAGTATGACTACACATCCAGGACAGCCAGGCAGTTCATTCACAGTATAGCTATTCCCCTGACAGCTTCTCCCAGTATGACTACACATCCAGGACAGCAAGGCAGTTCATTCACAGTATAGCTATTCCCCTGACAACTACTCCCAGTATGACTACACATCCAGGACAGCCAGGCAGTTCATTCACAGTATAGCTATTCCCCTGACAACTACTCCCAGTATGACTACACATCCAGGACAGCCAGGCAGTTCATTCACAGTATAGCTATTCCCCTGACAGCTTCTCCCAGTATGACTACACATCCAGGACAGCCAGGCAGTTCATTCACAGTATAGCTATTCCCCTGACAACTACTCCCAGTATGACTACACATCCAGGACAGCAAGGCAGTTCATTCACAGTATAGCTATTCCCCTGACAACTACTCCCAGTATGACTACACATCCAGGACAGCCAGGCAGTTCATTCACAGTATAGCTATTCCACTGACAGCTTCTCCCAGTATGACTACACATCTAGGACAGCGAGGCAGTTCATTCACAGTATAGCTATTCCCCTGACAACTACTCCCAGTATGACTTCACATCCAGGAGAGCCAGGCAGTTCATTCACAGTATAGCTATTCCCATGACAACTACTCCCAGTATGACTACACATGATTATGGACACCCGTTAATTATAGTAATGCTACAATGGAATGACCTGAGATAGCAAAATGGTACATATGAAATAAGAAATTTCACAATAAGTAGTTTGACTCCTATTTGAATTTCCTCCTGAATCTGTTGTGATTGTGATTGGCTTAACAATTGTATTTACTGGTTTCAGGATTAGAACTGATAGAGAAACCGGTTATGGGCCGGAAACGCCACATTTGACGGCAGATAGCCCTGCAAATGCTATCACTGGATTGTCTGGTCCAGACTCGATTATCTACAGACCACCGTCATATAGCTGGGATATTGCTGAATGCGCGTTAAACAACAAACAAACAAACAAACCAACCAACCATCACACTCCACACACCACACAACACAACACCCCACCACACACCATCACACTCCACAACACCACACACCATCACACCATCACACTTCACACACAACACCACACAACACCATCACACTCCACACACATCACACATAATGGCCTTGCACTATATACTGCAGACGACAACACAACAGACAACTCTACATAACAAACCGCACACAACACACATATACCTTACACTAAACACAACACACACAATCAACCATTAGACGATAAAATGACCTATCCCCTTAATGACATTGCTTGAAGCTAATAATAACAACAAAGGCGGGTGTTTTTTTTAACAATTTAATATCATTTCGATTAAAAGCACTGAAGTTCAACATGCTTAGTTCAACGGTTTCTTTTCAAAGGCCTGGTTGGTGTGGCCAGGTGAGGAGACAGGTACACGCCCACTGGAAGCTGACTGTCGCGTGATCAGGCCAAGGCAGATCATACAGTTCAATATGCACAGCGCGATTCTGAAAACATACAAGTAATGACATAAAAATGCCTAGAGATATGATCCTGATGCAAAATATACACACGAGACTTAGTATTTGTTTTAGTGATGGCCAAGACTGTTGTGTCATGGTTTTACTCACATGACACAGAACAGAAGTGATCATGTCAGTTTCACTCACAGAATACAGAACAGAGGTGATCATGTCGGTTTCACTCACAGAATACAGAACAGAGGTGATCATGTCGGTTTCACTCACAGAATACAGAACAGCAGAATGGTGATGGTCATGAGGTTGTAAGGCTTGGGTGAAGGTCGTGGTCCTGGAGTGGGCGTGGCAGGGGAGGGCGGCGTGAGAGGCGTCACTGTGGTTCCTGAGCTTACGTTCCTTTGGGAAGGGCTTGTAGACGTAGCTGTGGGGGAGGCTGTCGTTAATGTAGTTGTTGGAGCTGATGACATACAGGCATATCTGCTTCTGAGGCTCAGATGCTAGGAAAAAAATCATTACATATTTCAGTATCAACTTGTACACGTTAAGGCATTGCGGATATATGCATGTACTTCCACAAGATATTTGAGAAAAAGAGAGTGTCTGATACATCCTTAAGTTGACCAGCTAGATAGATAACGTCACGATGGACCAGCTAGATAGATGACGTCACGATGGACCAGCTAGATAGATGACGTCACGATGGTCCACCTAGGTAGATAAAGTCACGAGGGGGCCAGCTAGGTAGATAACGTCACGAGGGGGCCAGCTAGAGAGGTGACGTTACGATGGCCCAGCTAGATAGAAGACGTCACGATGGACCAGCTAGGTAGAAAACGTCACAATGGGCCAGCTAGAGAGGTGACATTACGATGGACCAGCTAGATAGATGACGTCACGATGGACCAGCTAGGTAGATAACGTCACGATGGTCCAGCTAGAGAGGTGACGTTACGATGGGCCAGCTAGATAGATAATGTTACGATGGGCCAGCTAGATAGATGACGTAACGATGGACAAGCTAGGTAGATAACGTCACGATGGGCCAGCTAGAGAGGTGACGTTACGATGGGCCAGCTAGATAGATGACATCACCATGGACCAGCTAGGTAGATAACGTCACGATGGTCCAGCTAGAGAGGTGACGTTACGATGGGCCAGCTAGATAGATAATGTTACGATGGACCAGCTAGAGAGGTGACGTCACGATGGACCAGCTAGGTAGATAATGTCACGATGGACCAGCTAGAGAGGTGACGTTACGATGGACCAGCAAGATAGATGACGTCACGATGGCCCAGCTAGGTAGATGACGTCACGATGGATCAGTTAGATAGATGACTTCATGGCCGTTCACGTATAGATGACGTCACGACTTACATATATGGTTATCGGTTCCTCTCTGTCAAACTCCAACTCCCCAGGCTCGTCAGGGCTGCAAATCAGATGAATGTACGTCTGCCTGGGGGTGGAAAGAGGAATTATATTGTCACTGGTCACGTGTACATCGCTGTTCAAACAAAGCAGTGATGAAGTATAAATTACGCTGTCTTTTGTAATAGTCCACACAACGACGTGGGAATATCACACGTGCATTCACACATTATACCCGTCCCGGGAAGCGAATCCGAATTTTCGTCGTGACGGGCAGCTTTAACCAATAGGCCACCCTCACGCCCTTTCTTCCTGGGGTGAATAATCGCCTCAGAATCTTTTGAGTTTTGTGTCGCCTCGTCTAGGAACAGTAACAAATATATTTTAAATTTGAATAGGGGTGAGATTTAATTCTCTGATGTGATAACAAAAGCAAATTCCAATATTCTCCTCAGGTGATGATGATGCTGATGCCGACGACGATTTTAATTTCATTATCATCCTTGTTATTGTTATATATCATCACCATCATCGTATTCATTATTATTAATGTCACCACCAATGGACATCCATGTTCTTCGAAAAAAACATATAGCAAATAAATGTACTTTTTCAGTCGTAACCATGAATATATTATTATATCCCTGAGGATTATGATTATTTATACTGTTTGATAGCTACCACATAAAAACATAAAAATCAGTTTTGATGAAGTGTGATATAATTCCTCTAAAGTGACCCACACATCCATCATCCATCCACTCACTCACACATACCGAGTGGAGTGATCTCGGGGGTCGGTCCCCACATAAAACAGGACGTTCTGCCCCGTGTTGATGTCATGCTGCAAGACACCGTCTTCTTGTGCCATTAATACGTAGAAGTCAACAGACACGATGTATTGACAGACCTGAAACACAGAACATCGTGACACGTCCACACAACACGGCGACCATCACACACGTCTCTCTTGTATAATAAAAGAGTTATATCACAGCCATACAAAGGTGGTTGCTGATAATAGAGTTATATCACAGACATAGAAAGGTGGTTGCTGATAATAGAGTTATATGACAGCCATACAAAGGTGGTTGCTGATAATAGAGTTATATCACAGCCATACAAAGGTGGTTGCTGATAATAGAGTTATATCACAGCCATACAAAGGTGGTTGCTGATAATAGAGTTATATGACAGCCATACAAAGGTGGTTGCTGATAATAGAGTTATATCACAGACATACAAAGGTGGTTGCTGAGAATAAAGTTATATCATAGACTTACAAAGGCGGTGGGTGATAATAGAGTTCTATCACAGCCATACAATGGTGGTTGGTGATAATAGAGTTATTTCAATGCGTGTCAGCTTGATGTCGGAGGTTGATACAGATCTTAAACGTGTATCACTTTAATTCTGTGCTGGTGTGAGGGTGTGTGTGTTTCTGTCCGTGAGTGGGTTTTTAACGACGCACTCACCTATATGACGGCGGTCTATGGTTAATAGAGTTTAGACCAAACCAACCAGACAATCCAATTATTGACACCATGAGCATCGAAATGGGCTATTCAGATACTATGACATGCAGCAACCAAGTCCGCGACCTTGGCAATCCGATCCCCTTTATCGCCTCTTACGACAAGCTTGGGTTGCGAAAGAAATATTCCCAGTATCATTTTAATCAAATACACTTTCAAGAGTTAGGCGTCGAACATCGGAATCCATGTTGTGAACCCGGGTTAGAACTGGTCCTCTGTAACTTATGCTTCACTAGACTAACATTTAGTCTCTGAAATCTTATATTACACAATATCCTTCTTGACTCTAAAAATATATTAAAATTCTGTGGAATGGAGCTAGCTTGAGCTGGCTAGACTTGCTTTTTGATGCATTTCTAGATTATTTGTTTCATAAAATAAATATATTCCACGGTCATGGTGCAGGACTAATGCTTCACGTACAAGGCGACTTAATGCACAGGTTGATGTCATCGTACCCTGACGGGGTGGGACACCAATCACAGGTTTATCTGGTCCAGACTAAAATTTTCCAGGCTCTATATGACCGGAATATTGCTGTGGTCGGCGCAACAAACAACGTCTTAAAAGGACCCTAGATGTGTACAGATACTCCTTCACCACAACACTTCACATTGGTGGTGTAGTTCCTCTTGCATATGTTACACCCGAGAAACCCTACTTTAATTAGCGATAGAAACAGTACTTTAAGAGAATATATAATCTTACCGATGCATTTTCACAGACGATGTCTTTGGTGAATGGGTGGCAGGGGCTCCACAGATATTCGTAATTAGTGTGGGAATCTAGGACACTGAACCTGAAACACAAAGTTCTTCCATTCGAATGTCACGTGTTAGGTAATAAAGTATATGTAACCTGATTAGAAAGTAACTGAAGAAATGATTTTAGAAGAAAAAGCATCATGAAAATTCCGAAATTCCGAATTGTTTTTTTTATTTTGCACATGTGTGATGTAGGATGAGGTTATTTCACACATATATATATATATATATATATATATATAGCGACGTGGGAATATCACACATGCATGCACGTGCGTGTGTGGCTGCTTGTACTGGGCCGGGCTTCTGCCAGTTGTTACAGTCCTAATCCACTGAGATACCATGCTGCAGTTTAACATGGATATCCCACCCCGACGCTTTATACTGACTCCGAGCCGGCCACTGTTGTGGTACCAAATATGGCTACAAAGGACGTGTTGTTATCGACTAGTGTTGATATATCTTATATCGATAGACACGAGAGTGAGATTTTATTTATTATCCAAAATGATTCCGAAGCAATTAATATTTTCATGACCATGTCTATTTTGAAACTTTTAAGGTCTAACTATCCGATGAAAAGATGCAATGTCTTGCGAAATTGCAATCTAAATATTATATATACGTGTGATCATAAATTCAAACGCAAAGTTAAACGAAATGTTAACAGACACCTCACTCACTCACTCACTCACTCACTCATAGAATAACGTCCCGCTACTAGTACAGGCATGACGTCGCAAGTATTCTGAAAATGTAAAACTCTCTCCGTAAGTGTTTCGTTTCTACAATATTTCAGTATATGTACTAAATGTCCACCTGGCTGTTCGACTGCCACCAGCCAGCGGAGACAGGTCAATGACTCCGTCACGTGTCGCGTACACACACGCTGGTGGTCCTGCTGTCGACGTATGGCGCGTGGTCGGAGAGGAGGTCGTGGTGGGAGAGGAGGTCGTGGTGGGAGAGGATGTCGTGGTCGGAGAGGCGGTCGTGGTGGGAGAGGTAGTCGTGGTGGGAGAGGTAGTCGTGGTGGGAGAGGTAGTCGTGGTGGGAGAGGAGGTCGTGGTGGGAGAGGAGGTCGTGGTTGGAGAGGAGGTGGTAGGGGACGTCACGGTCGTCCCCGAGGTTACGTTTCTTTGGGAAGTGCTTGTTGACGCAGTTGTGGAGGCTGTCGTTGATGTAGTCGTTGGAGCTGATGACATGCAGGCATATTTGCTTGTCAGGTTCAGATGCTGGAAACAGAATTGATTAATATACTTTAGTTTCGAATAATACACGTTACAGCATTGTTAGGAAGCCTAAACTGGAGGTTTGTAAAGAATCCCCGAATGTTCGGTGCTTACCATTAACATCAGCTGTAGCAATAGTATTAACACGGTATCAGTAGCACCAGTATATGCAGTAGTTGCAGCAGTAGCTTCAGCAGCAATAGTAGCAGAAGAAGCAGTAGTAACATCAGTAGCAGCAGTACCAGTAGCATTATAAGTAACTGTAACAGTAACTGCAGTAGTAACATCGGTAGCAGCAGTACCAGTAGCATTATAAGTAACTGTAACAGTAACTGCAGTAGCAACATCGGTAGCAGCAGTACCAGTAGCATTATAAGTAACTGTAACAGTAACAGCAGTAGTAACATCGGTAGCAACAGTACCAGTAGCATTATAAGTAACTGTAACAGTAACTGCAGTAGTAACATCGGTAGCAGCAGTACCAGTAGCATTATAAGTAACTGTAACAGTAACAGCAGTAGTAACATCGGTAGCAGCAGTACCAGTAGCATTATAAGTAACTGTAACAGTAACTGCAGTAGCAACATCGGTAGCAGCAGTACCAGTAGCATTATCAGTAACTGTAACAGTAACTGCAGTAGCAACATCGGTAGTAGCAGTAGCAATCACAGCAGGTGTAGTCGGTGACGTCACGACTTACATATGTGTCCATCGGTTCCTCTCTGTCAAACTCCAACTCCCCGGGCTCGTCAGGGCTGCAAATCAGATGTATGTACGTCTGCCTGGGGGTGGAAAGAGGAATTAGATTGTCACTGGTCACTTGTACATAGCTGTTCAAACAAAGCAATGATGAAGTAGAAATTATGTTGTCTTTTGTAACATTCCACACAACGACGAGGGAATATCACACATGCATTCACACATTATACCCGTCCCGGGAACTGAATCCGAATTTTCGGCGTGACGGACAGCTTTAACCAATAGGCCACCCTCACGCCCCTTCTTCCTGGGGGGATAATCGTCTCAGAATCTTTTGATTTATGTGTCGAAAGAGCCTCGTGTAAGAACAGTGACAGATATATATTAAATTTGAAGAGGGATGAGGTTTTATCCTCTGATGTGATAACAAAAGCAAATTCCAATATTCTCCTCAGGTGATGTTGTTGCTGCTGATGATAATGCTGATGCCGACGACGATTTTAATTTCATTATCATCCTTATTATTGTTATTATCATCACCATCATCTTAACCATTAGTATTAATGTCACCACCAATGGACATCCATGTTCTTCGATAAACACATACAGGAAATAAATGTACTTTTTCAGTCGTAACCATAATTATATTATTATATCCCTGAAGATTATGATTATTTATACTGTTTGATAGCTACGATTACGTTTCGATTAAGTGTGATATAATTCCCCTAAAGTGACCCACACATCCGTCATCCATCCACTCACTCACACATACCGAGTGGAGTGATCTCGGGGGTCGGTCCCCACATAAAACAGGACGTTCTGCCCCGTGTTGATGTCATGCTGCAGGACACCGTCTTGTTGTGCCATTAATACGTAGAAGTCAATAGACACGATGTATTGACAGACCTGAAACACAGAACATCGTGACACGTCTACACAACATGGCGACCATCACACACGTCTCTCTTGTTATAACACGGACTTACAAAGGAAGTTGCTGATAATAGAGTTATCTTCGATTCCTCTTATATACTTGACAACCGAGAAACACTACTTTACTTAACGACAGAAACAGTACTTAAGGAGAATATATAATCTTACCGATGCATTTTCACAGACGGTGTCTTCGGTGAATGGGTGGCAGGGGCTCCACAGATATTGGTAATTAGTGTGGGAATCTAGGACACTGAACCTGAAACACAAAGTTCTTACATGTGTTCACGAGTCAAGTAATAAAGTATATGTAACCTCATAAGACAACTACAGTAACGATTTTGAAAGAAAAAGCATCATGGAAATTCCGACATTCTGAAAATCCAAATTGTTTTCTTCATTTGCTTAAATGTGATATGAGATGAGTTGAAATGGGGTATTACGTCGCGTTCAGTATCATTTCACACATATATATAGCGACGTGCATGCACGTGCGCGTGTGGCTGCTTGTTCTTGTCCGGACGTCTGCCATTTTTTATCGACCTAACCCACAGTGATACCATGCCGCAGTTTAACATGGATATCCCACCCGACACTTTATACTGCATCCGAACCGCCCGTGTTGTGATACCAAATATTGCTATAAAGAAAGTAAATGTGTTTTTCGTAATTCTATCAACCAGTGTTGATATATTTGATATTCAAAGACACTGGGGTAAGATTTTTTTTTTCCAATTTGATTCTGAAGGATGAACAATTTTGACAATCAATTTTGATATTTTGGTAACCATTTTTGTTTTAGACACCCCCGTAATGGTTAATGTGCATCACAAGAAAATGCGTTTTCACGACTGAAACTTTCAGGGCATAACTATCTCATGAATAGGTGCACTGTCTTTGAGAAATCAGAATATTGTCTTTACGTGTGATCATTATTTCAAAACGCAAAGCTAGAGTTCATACTTGTTTAGAAAATCGTCAGTCTGAATGGGTTTCCCTTATGACTCAGGTTAGATCAAAATATTTAATCTCAAACGAGTGGGCGAGTGAGTTTGGATTTACGCCGCTTATAGCAATATTCCAGCAATATCACGACGGGGGCACCGGAAATCGGCTTCACCCATGTCGGGAATCGAACCCGGGTCCTCGGTGTGACGAGCGAGCGCTTTAACCACTAGGCTACCCGACCACCCCTAATCTGAAACGAAGGCGCATGGCATTTGACCAATGGGCGATAAGGAAACAATTATCGCTGGATCTCACATAAGTAATATTTCCTGTATTGACAGTTTGGGGTATTCACACTATGGGCACAGGTCGAAGCGTGTTCCATGGGCAGACATGCCCAGTACGACTGCGATCCTTGAGCTGTCAGAACAATTACCAGTGCTCGTGGGTTTCACCCAAAATCTATGACGTCACGTTGGCAGTCTCGCCATCACTATAAATATACCTACCTGGCTGTTTCGTTGTCACTAGCCAGCGGAGACAGGTCAATAACCCCATCACTTGTCGTGTAAATACACGGGTCTTCAGTTAACGGTTTACAGCTCAAACACGTCAGTACTGAAATAAACAACACAACACACAGAACCGTGTAGGTGGCCATTGCGACTACAGAGACAGACTGTTGCGGTGTTATCACCTGTAGTTTGACCCGATACGATACGACAGATAAACGCATGTGTTTGATAAATCCTAATACAGAAACATAGTAACGAGCCGTGTGTATAGCCTATGGTTAGTGGTGTTGAATGTAGCTTCACCTCAGTATAACATCCCCGCCTTACCACGGATGTCCGTACAGCAACAACAGCTCAGGCAATTGACCAGTGGTTTACAGATCAACGATAGTGATACGATGACGTCACACATTGACACAGATATTGGATGAGGTAGGTGAATGTTACTTATTCAGCCGTGGGAGACCACCGGTTAAATAGCAATGCACATTTACAGAGATAATTTATGGATGTCAACTTCTTTATTATGAGTGAGTGAGTGAGGGTGGGTTTACGCCGCTTTTAGCAATATTCCAGCAATATAACGGCGGGGGAACACCAGAAATGGGCTTCACACATTGTACCCATGTCGGGAATCGAACCCGGGTCTTCGGCGTGACGAGCGAACGCTTTAACCACTAGGCTACCCGACCGCCCCCTCTTTATCATGAGGAACCAGAGACCATATATGTATATACTCCTTCACCAGGTGAATGAATGCTGGGTTTCAGAGAGCACATCTGTGTACCTGTAAAAACACCAAGAGTGAGAGACAACAAAGGTGGGACAAGGGCAGCCAACAGTCCATGCATTGGAAATCACCAATCAGCGCTAAATAACTGCTTTCGAAATACCGCATAACAGGGCTTGTTACAACCCTTAATATAAAACAATACTCTAATGTAATAAAAAAATACTTTAAGGGTAGCGGGTTACAACTCTTCATGTAAAAAAAGTTTTAGTGTATTTTTGGCTGACATTAAGGGTTGCCGGTTATGTATTGTTCCAACTCCTAATGCTGTATAGTGTCAACAGATACACCTATGTACACTGAAAGGCAAAAGAAACGTCACTTCTGAAAATACTGATAAAACTTAACAGACACTGGCAGTTACATGTTCTGTGGTCAATAAACTCATTTAACGTTCTACTGCTTCTTTTTGGTGCCTTAAAGTCCATTTCACAATTGAGTTTAAAATGGACTTATTTGCCCAAACGCAGCCTACAAAAGTGCAATGGGACTCAGTTGCGGAAAAGTCTTGTCAAAAACATGATGCACGTGCATATCGTGGATGGTATGGGTATAAAAGACACCCAAAACTGTTAAGCTGGCTTTCGTTATTTCGATTCATCAGCCATGCCAAGATTATCAGGAAATGAGAGACAACAAGCGATCGGAAGACTGCAAGCAGACCAGAGTGCACAGGTCGTTGCAAATGCATTCAATGTCAACGTCAGAGCGATATATCGTTTGCAACATCGCCACAAGACCACCGACGACCGACCGCGTAGTGGTCGTCCTAGAGTCACTACTTCCAGACATGATCGGTTCATGATACGCCGACATCTGCAGAACCGATTCCGAATGGCCACTGAAACAGCTCGGCAAACCATTGGCAACCACCAGCGTGCCATCAGTGATCGTACAGTCCGACGTCGCCTAACTGCCAACAACATCTCGTGCGCTGAAACAAGTGCAACAAGAATACTCTGTGATGTTATGTTGACAAATTGGGCATTGACTTTTGGTTGTGTGTCGCTAGTCTGCCTGTCCTTTGTATTCGTTCTTGGAGGTTCACCGGAAAGGAAACACGAGTACTGATGTAAAACAGAACAATGACGAACACGTTTTATCATGTAAACATTCAACTTCAGAATCTGGGAAGACTATTTTAGAATAAAGTAGCATTTTGTTGTGGATTACATACAGGGCATAGAGTTTGTCTGCTGCATAATGCCACACTCACCAATATTCCATCTATATGACAATGACCTGTAAATAAATAAGCCTAGATGGGACAATCCAGTGATTAATTTTGTGAACACTGAACACACACGCAATCAACCAAGGCACCCAGCCTGACCTCTCGATCCATGTGTTGCCTTACAACCTGCATCGGTTGCAGGGGACTTCTAACCCGGAATTATGACGGGGTGCGATTTGAGTAATTGTAAATACAAAAATATAATCAGTTCATAGGTATAAGATTGAAGCAAATCTTACCATATTTTACCGTGTGTCAAAAGGCAAACTACAAATCGCGAGGCTCTGTATCTACCCGTATTTATTATCATGTTCATGGTCTCTACAATAGTTAATAGAAATCATATAGTACACCGACAATCCACATAATGATCATATTCACGTACGAGGGAGGGCTGGTCAAAAAGCTCTAAGCCGAACGATCTTTCCACAATGGGCCATAAACAAAGTGAACTAGTCGATGTAGTACATTGTTTAAGCAGTTCAGTGTAAGTGTATTTGCATAGTAGTGACAGCAAGTTGAACGTGATAGAGGTCAAAATGAATACAGAAATGGAAAGTACCGAGTTCGTGAGTGAGTTCAAATTTAAAGTCACATCAGTAGTATTTCAGCGATATCGTGAAAATAGAATGTTATAAATAACAAATATAATTAGACTAGAAATGAACCTTTCACCAAAGGACAGAAGAATAACTAGATACCAGTATTTCACAGATATATATTAATAAAACAAAACTGAACTGCAAAAGAAACCTTACACATTTGAAAAATAATGTGATTTTAAATTAGTTGTACTGGGTCAAACCCAAAAAGGCACAAACACATAGCCCAAACGCATCGTTGTTGTACCTGTGATTTTTACCGGCATTGCGCACGTATTTTTGAGAAAATGCGAAAAATGTAAAATCACGTATTGTAATTGCTGATAGAAATGCACGTGCCACATGGGTATAAAAACTGCACAGAAGCAATGTGATCAAACATTCACAGAAAAAAACACCTCATTTGAAATGCCAAGACTAACATCAGAACAACGCGAGCGAGCAATGGGGATGGTGCAGATGGGGGCCACGCACACCCACGTTGCAAGAACATTTGGCTGTTCCCGTATTGCCGTTGGAAACTTTAGTTTAGTTTAGTTTGTTTGTTGTTTTACGCTGCACTATTCAAGCTATATGACGGCGGTCTGTAAATAATCTAGTCTGGACCAGACACTCTAGTAATTGACATCATTGATCCACGCAATTGGGATCGATCACATGCATCAACCAAGTCAGCGAGCCTGACCACCCGATCCCGTTAGTCGCCTCTTAGGACAGGGAGACCACGGGTCACTACGCCACAGGAAGACCGGTTTCTGCGAACGTTGCACCTCCGCAACCGCTTCCTCACACTGACGTCATCGGCAGTAGGTATCCGGACCTACTGACAGTTCAGAGGACAGATGTTGACCGCTGATCATCGACGCAGACGAATTAGATGGGCTAATACAGTGCGACGGTAGCAGCGTATGGACTGGCAACGCGTGGTCTTTACAGACGGAAGCAAGTTCTTTTCATTTAGAATTGATGGCAGACCGCGTGTCTACCGCTGCAGAGGTGAACGGACAGCTGCTTGCTGCGTTCAAGAAGTCGTTCCTTAGGGTGGAGGTGGAGTAATGGTGTGGGGTGGAATTTGTTGAGACCAGACGCCACTCGTCGTTATCAATGAAAACCTCAATGCGCAGCGCTATAGAGATGACATCCTCCGTCCAGTAGTGCTGCCCTACCCCCAGCAACAACCCAGAGGTGTATCAACACGACAACGCCTGGACCCACACAGCTCATATCGTAGTGGACTTTTTGCCAACAACAACGTCAACGTCTTACCGTGGCCGGCATATTCTCCTGACTTATCACGCATACAACACCTCTGGGACGTCTTTGACAGGCGGGTTAGAGTCCGTCGACACTCTCCCGCCAACAGACAAGAGTTGATACATGCTCAACATGATGTATGGACCCGCTTGCCACGTGACCTCATCAGACGTTTGACGTTTTCCGTCTGACTTTGTATGTATGGAGGCACGGGGCGGCCACATTCGGTACTAAAGTGACAAGTTGTGTGTCTGTGAAAACTTTCCGTGTTTTAATTAACTGCAGTGAAAATCTGAATTTTCAACCCCCACTGATTTTGTTTGTCTGGTGTACAATATTTGACTACACAATATGAAGTTTGAGTTGTTCAATACTTTATGAAATTGTTGGATTATTGGAAATACTGTACTTTTGATATTTTTAGTTTAATTAATACAGTCATTTCAATGTGGTGCAAGATTTCTTTTTTAGTGAGGCATGGTGAAATCCCCTTGTCCCCTTAATACCGAGCGCCAGACAGGGTAACAACAAGTACCATCTGTTTATGTTTTTTGGTATGACGCTGACGAGAATCGAACGGCGCGCGCCGGACCTTCCACTGTACATGTCCAGATGGACACTCTATCACTAGACCACGGAGGCGGTCTCAGTTTAGTAAATTACCATAAAAGGATATCGCTGAATATGACATGACATTATAAAAATGGGCTATTAGTCTCCAGCAACTAAAGTAAGGCCACCACACTGGGGACCATGGGGACTTACAGTACCTTTGCTACCTGCATGGGCCCCAGCAGGATTTACATCATCCCTTTAGTCACTGGTGATTATGGAAAAGGTTTAGCAAAGCAAACAAATATTAGACGATTAAAACACGGGTGCTCATGAAATACTTTGAATGATGATGACATTGAACATCGAACTGTTGGTTACAGGGGAGGCGGATGGACGTTCGCCCTCAGTCTTTGTGCTAAGTCCGATGCGTTTCAACACTGTATAGCTACCAGAGGTTAGCAGCCTGGGGTTTCGCCAAGGAATGGTATCCGCAGCAACAAAGAGTGTGTACAGTAACCGGTGTTGGGGGTTTGGAGGAAATTTAAAGTCATGAAATTATTATGTTTTACGTCAAAAATAAAGCTGACAGACAGATTAGAGCACGCCATCCGCCTCCCGTCAACAGAAAAGAATTGCAGTAGGCCCTGAGAGACGAGTAGCAACGGATTCCAGTCCACGTCATCAGAAGACTGACGTCATCGATGAGGCGGCGTATCACAGCATGCATTGAGGCAGCTGGACGTCATACACGCTATTGAAGGTAACTGTGTCGACAATGAACGTGTAGTGTGTCTGACAATTTTTTGGTGACATTTTAGACAACTTTTGTAAATGAAATTTCTTACCCCACCATCGTTTACCTTGAGCTTACACTACCTGTGACTACACAATTTCTTTCAAACTGTGGTTGATCAATCATTTTTTACCCCTTCCTAGATTTTATCATAATTCACAACAAAATCTCATCCTGTTATTTTTTTATCGATCATGGAACTCGACCTATACTTTCTTTTTCTGCCCAGTTTAATTACTGAGGACCATATGAACGCTATTTTCAGTGTCGACCAACTCGTGTTATTCCGGGACAAGCCGAATAGCGACTCGTGCCCCTCTCATGGCCATTTATAGACCGGGTTCCGTCTTAGCTCAAACGGGCATACCTAAAACAATTGTCAACTCGTTGCATAATGGTTCACATATATTTCCCCATACATTATATATATATATATATTCAGATGCAATTTAAAGCACATGTGGACATGCAGAGCAATACAGTATGACTGGACACATTTAACTGTCTTAGGTATATTTTCAGATCGAGACATGTAAAATGTAAAATCAAAAATTATTTCTGAGGGATTCTTTGACGAAGAACTTGAAATCATACGCGCATTCTGATTGGTGTGTAGTGCTTTCGCAGAAAACATTCATCGATAGGGGGACGAGTCTTCTTTCAGGTTACGGAAAGGGTCGAGTGGTGACGAATGGTGTCACGCGCTGGGAAGGAGCTTGATTGAAATGGTGAAAAGGAAGAGAGAACAAAATAACCCGCTAATCAGAAATATTTCGTTTTGTCAGCAGCAATAATATGCAACACAACTCCATAGAAAAAAAGTATATTTTGCCTTTGTTAAACTATATCGCCCACATGATGCCTATGTTGTACGTACGTTTGTCATGAAGCCAGCATTGTGCCGCCCTGTGAATTACCGATATTGTATTTAGCATAGAAATCAGGCGGCCCCTTTAGTTTTTAGACCTTAGCCGGAATGGCGTGACGTCATCGACAGTGTGATGTCACTGTGATTGTACAAATTGCCACATCAGCGGGGCAAACCTTGGCTCAGTCTGAGGTCACTAAGTGCAGCGAGATGTAAACAAACAGTGTGTTGTCTGTTTCACGATTAAATATAAGTTATTACTACATTTGAAACAGAGATTATATCACAAGATGCGATGTTTATACATACCGATCACATATCATCTACATTTACATTCAATAAACAATTTGCTCACTTCATCATGCGAAGTTCCAAATACAAATAATGGCAAAATGGCCCAAAATCTTTTAGAAAGTTTTATTTATCTTCAAAACAAAGAACATTCTTATCTTAAAACTTAAAAAGAAACCACCACGATGTGAATGGCACACCACCCCAATGTCATTGCTCGCCGCGGGACTCCAGGACATCCGCGAATCGATCAAGTCCGACGGATCTTGCTCTGTCGGCCGCTGTCTGCCCGCGCTGGTTCCTCTTGCCGATGTCCACCGCGTTCAGAGACAGCAGAAACTTCAACGTCCTCATGGATCTTCCCAAACAGGCGTAAAAAAGGATGTTGTTACCGTACCTGTCCATCAGTGACAAATCGGCTCCTATACTCACAAGGAGCTCCACCATCAAGCCCGCCACCACCTTCACCCCCCCCCCCCCCCCCCCCCCCAGCCCCACCCCCCCACCCCCCCCCCCAGCTGCTGCCGACATCACCGGTGTCCTGCTCGATTGTATTTGCCACCTACAGTTGATGTTGACGCCCAGAGACAGGAACAGCTCCACCTCCTTCAGGTTCCGCGTACAGCACGCAACATGGAGGCGGCGGCAGTTTTCTGGTGTTGGAGTCGCTGTAACACAACGTAAACACATCCAGACATATTTGTCATACATCTACATTGTTCACACCTCCAATTGTTGATACGTCACACGATATACGTCAACAGTTCCAATATGGCTGACAACAATATCACGATTAAGGGGAATGACGACAGTTGGTTCCTGTAATCAAGGATTATGAGTGAGTGAGTATGGTTTTACGCCACTTTTAGCAATATTCCAGCAATATCATGGCGGGGGACACCAGAAATGGGCTTCACACATTGTACCCATGTCGGGAATCGAACCCGGGTCTTCGGCGTGACGAGCGAATGCTCTAACCACTAGGCTACCCGACCGCCCCTCAAGAATTATGTATGTAATGTTTAAAATCTTTCTGTTACATCAAGCAGTTGTAGCATTATTCTCTGTATTGCATGAGGCTTTGGTGGACTGAGGTTAACAAGATGATGAAGTTAGTGCAGATGCTGTTTGGAATTATTTGGATAATAAGATATTACTTTGGTTTACCCCGCTCTCAACAATATTTAAGATATACGACGCAGACCAAACAATTCAGTGATTGACAACATGAGCATCGATCTGCGCAATTCGGATACGTGGATATGGTGACACGCACCCAGCACGTGAGACTCCCCACGGAATGAATTGAGAAGAGGAAACACGGCTATCCTGTCAATCTTTTCATGTGACATTCGAAAAAAATGCCAAAACTTATAACAACGTTGACGGAATGTGATGAAGTCTTGTTTGTTAGAGAAAAAATACGTAAAAAAGTAACCTTTGAAAAATACGATTGCTGTGTCGGAATGAATGACCCAACTTGATCAGATATGAGACAGCCGAAACCAGGAATGACAAGAGGACCGGTGTTACAGTTTAATATGGACAACAAGTTTAATGAACATCGTGTGTGATTTGAGACATGTGACTGATGGGAAACATGTGCATGTGGGATTTTAGGAGGACTTGTCAAACACAGCGTTCTTTTTTCTTCACACAACGTTGCAAAATGAGTTTGTTTTCATTCTGATGTCATCGTTGAAAGTATGAGTAGTCTTAATTATCGTGTCTTTCTTCCTTGTCAAGTTTAATCTTTTTCATTGAATTTTCATTTTCATTGGCAAAAGTCGATGTCATCATCGTTTACAAAGGCAAACCTGTCTGTACCAAGTCAGGTTTTTGGATTCGTGTGGTCAAACAATTCGTCAAACAGCAAGTCATCTAACACAGACGCCATATGGCCATATGCAGTTTTGACAACAAAAACATTTAATGTGGTCAGAGGTTGAATATTACGAATAACTCTTTATGTCAGTCAGATCTCTGTCCGCGTTATCGAGGTCATTTACTTTGACAGGTGTCAAATGGTAAGCCATGTTTGTTTACAGACAACGCAGACAGGTTTGGTTTTTACTGTGACATGAAAATCATGTGAAATAAAGGAAAATAATCATGTGAAATTATGTTGTTGATATATATCTGTGTTTCTTGTCTTAAAAATCTCGAATCAGTGACACTGTTGCGCGTAAAGCATGTGAATGAATGCCGCGGATTGGTGAATGAATGGAATGAGAGAAACATAGTTCCGTTGTCCAATGAAAATTTATCTTTGTTTGACTGACCAATCAGCTTCGAGAATCAGTAATTGCATACTGTGCAAATATCAAAAATTATATTGCACTGCATATTTAAGCCCATTTGGGTAATAAATTACGTTTATTACCGTATTAGTTGCAGCGACTGTTTATATGAAGGTTTGTGGAGTGAACGTTCTGGCTGATATTTGTTTCAGGATGATGTGGCCACACCTCGTACAAAGATGGACAGTGACAGTATCTACCACCTGCTGGGTTCTAGTACCTACCATGTTGATCAGACTTTACTGTCGTCGCTGGGAGCCGTGGAATACTCTCGCTCTGGCTCGGGTCTTCACTCGGGTAATTTGAAGCTGAAACAGAGAATATGCTGTTCAGAAAACTATATGTAGTACATGAGCATTATAAATACCGGCCACAGCCAAGTTGTTGCCTTTCGGCAAATGTGTTGTGTTAAAATATTCACTGCAAAATTAAATAAATTTCAAATACATTTATTATACTTAGTTTAGTGATTGAGTCCTGACAAATCACTTGAATTAGATTTAAATTGTTGTTCATTTGCCCCACGTGTCTGTATAGAAAAAAAACACATCCTGAATCCAATTTCTAAAGTTTGTATTAAGCTGTACACTGCCTTTGTGCTAACTGTTAAGATATATTGCTTCTTGGTGAAATGTTTTGGTAACTGAGTATATGGTTATGTCATAGCGACTGATTAATGACTACTATTGTCGGCAGTACATTTGACTCCAAAGGCAAATTACCCTGTTGCCATGTCTCCATAACTTAATTGTCATTAAGTTTTAGGCGCTAATCCCCGTTGTTAATCCTCACCAACATTTCATTGTATTTTGACTGTCAGTCAGCCTGGACTACCATATCACTTCCCGTTAATTACTGTTATTTATAGTATGACATTTATTGCCGTAATTATTCATCCCCTGAGTTGTGTCGGTACGTCACCCTCGGAAGTCCCATGTCCAGAGCAACGTCATTGTATATCCCATTGTTGTTCATTACTATATATGTGCTACCATTACACAGTTACTACGGTGTTAGTCAGGCTTGGTATTCCGAGTGCTGGCATAGGGACGACCTCGAGCAGGATATGCTGCTCGTAGGAAACGTCCTGAGGTGAGCTGGAGCTCCGCTCACCTCTTGTACGCCTGAGCTGGAAGGTCCGCTCATCGCTGTGTTTGTGTTGTCAGAGCAGGTATTCCGCTCATTGTGCAGTTGTTGTTTATTGTTTACATGTTGTGCATGAAGCGTTCCGGAACAGTGATGTCGATTTTGTTCTTTACTCCCCGAAGAGCTAATGCACGTTGACAGTTATTTTGTTTTGGAACGAAAACATATAGCATTCATGAACATTATTGTTACAACGCCGAAAGAAAAATCAGATCTATAGCACAAAGAAAAACAGAATATCTGCAGCCATTATATTGGAACATCCGATGAATGTTCACATCACCTCCCTACTTGTGATTTGTATTGATGGAATGATGACTGGTCACCGACAAGGTATCGCTATTCAGGGCTCCAAGCCGAATCCTGTAGTACCCTATTGTAATCGTTCGATTTCGTAGTAGTAGTAGTAGTAGTAGTAGTAGTAGTAGTAGTAGTAGTAGTAGTATTGCTCCAATATATATTATTATTCCGCCGATTATTGTACAATCGATTTTGTTCAAATTTTGTGTGTGTATGTAGACCGTTGGGTACTAGTGCCCGCCCAAAATACAAGGCCCTAGGCCCCAGGCCCAAAGCCCAAGGGCAGATCACTGAAAAACAAGCATTTTTGACGATATATACTCAACAATATTTTAGTATATTTTTCAAATAATTTAGGTTTGGTTTTTAATATTGTAGTACATGTGTGGAATCAAGTCACAAAAAACGCTACTACCGCAGAAAAGCGTTAACAGGATTCCATATGCATTGTTTACCATCGTGCTGACAACAACCACTCACAAAAACAACAAAATTACGCAATTATTCTACATTACGAAATGCCACGCCTGTCCGAAAATGAGCGCCTGCGAGCCATTGGTATGATTGAAGCAGGATCGAGTCAACGTGATGTTGCAAGACAATGTAACGTCAACAGAAACACCATTTGGTGTTTATGGCAACGTTGGCAACAGACGAATGCAGTCAGGGACCATCCTCGGAGTGGCAGGTGGTTGTTAAAAACAATGGTTCACATAACTATCAAGGGTCAATACAAGTCATGTTGTTAAAAAACAATGGTTCACATAACCATCATTGGTCAACACAAGTCATGTTGTTAAAAACAATTGTTCACATAACTATCATGGGTCAATACAAGTCATGCTGTTAAAAACAATTGTTCACATAACCATCATTGGTCAATACAAGTCATGTTGTTAAAAACAATGGTTCATATAACTATCATGGGTCAATACAAGTCATGTTGTTAAAAACAATTGTTCACATAACCATCATTGGTCAATACAAGTCATGTTGTTAAAAACAATTGTTCACATAACTATCATGGCTCAATACAAGTCATGCTGTTAAAAACAATTGTTCACATAACTATCATGGGTCAATACAAGTCATGTTGTTAAAAACAATTGTTCACATAACTATCATGGGTCAAAACAAGTCATGTTGTTAAAAACAATTGTTCACATAACCATCATTGGTCAATACAAGTCATGTTGTTAAAAACAATTGTTCACATAACTATCATGGATCAATACAAGTCATGTTGTTAAAAACAATTGTTCACATAACCATCATTGGTCAATACAAGTCATGTTGTTAAAAACAATTGTTCACATAACTATCATGGGTCAATACAAGTCATGTTGTTAAAAACAATTGTTCACATAACCATCATTGGTCAACACAAGTCATGTTGTTAAAAACAATTGTTCACATAACTATCATGGGTCAATACAAGTCATGTTGTTAAAAACAATTGTTCACATAATTATCATGGGTCAATACAAGTCATGTTGTTAAAAACAATTGTTCACATAACCATCATTGGTCAACACAAGTCATGTTGTTAAAAACAATTGTTCACATAACTATCATGGGTCAATACAAGTCATGTTGTTAAAAACAATTGTTCACATAATTATCATGGGTCAATACAAGTCATGTTGTTAAAAACAATTGTTCACATAACCATCATTGGTCAACACAAGTCATGTTGTTAAAAACAATTGTTCACATAATTATCATGGGTCAATACAAGTCATGTTGTTAAAAACAATTGTTCACATAACCATCATTGGTCAATACAAGTCATGTTGTTAAAAACAATGGTTCATATAACTATCATGGGTCAATACAAGTCATGTTGTTAAAAACAGTGGTTCTTATAACTATCATGGGTCAGTACAAGTCATGTTGTTAAAACAGTGGTTCACATAACTGTCATAGGTCAATACAAGTCATCTTGTTAAAAACAGTGGTTCACATAACTGTCATAGGTCAATACAAGTCAAACAATAATTATTAAAGCAACAATGTTCAACAGCAATCATTGGTCAGTACAAGTCATGCTATCCACACCAACAGTAACCGTCACTGGTTTTAGTCAATACAAGTGATGACATTAAGATCAACAGTGTCCATGACTATCATTGTTCAAAACAAGTAATGGTTTTAAAAGCAAGGGTGCACATTAATATCATGGGTCAGTACGAGTCATACTATAACTATTAAAGTAGCAGTGCCCTTCACTGTCATGGGTCAGTACGAGTCATACTATAACTATTAAAGTAGCAGTGCCCTTCACTGTCATGGGTCAGTACGAGTCTTACTATAACTATTAAAGTAGCAGTGCCCTTCACTGTCATGGGTCAATACGAGTCATACTATAACTATTAAAGTAGCAGTGCCCTTCACTGTCATGGGTCAATACGAGTCATACTATATAACTATTAAAGTAGCAGTGCCCTTCACAGTCATGGGACAATACAAAACATGCGTTTAAGATTAGAGTGCCTTTCACTATCATTGGTCAATACAAGTCATGCTATAATATTAAAACAACAGTGCCCCTTATTGCCAAGCAATTGGTTCCAAATTATAGCAAGAGGAGTCTATCTTACAGTAGGACTACATCAAATTTCAAAGTAGATTTATCTCCATTCTACCATGACGACAACAACGCTTTAAAATGGGTGCTCTCGTGTTACGCGCAACTGCACAGGGTTCAAAGGTCAACTACTTTAGAACACTCCGGAGAGGGGTCAGTTATACACTCTCTCAGAAAAGAAACGCAACCCCTATATTTTCAAGATGTTTATCTCAATATTCAAGTTATTATACCACATTTATTATTGAAGACAACAATATGAAATTTGGCATGGTGGCAGTACAGTTATGCAAGTTTAAGTCCAGACTTCGACAGTTCTCTCACTAAGATTGACTTGACGCAAGGGGGCGTCTTTCTTAGTACCTTGTATGAGCGCCACGAGCTGCGATCACAGCATTACACCTCCTAGGAACAGAACGGATTAGACGCCGGATTCTTTCCTGAGGGATTGCTCTCCACTCCTCCTGCAGTGCATCGGATAGTGCATCCAACGTCTGCGGCGGCGGTGTACGTGCACGTACTCGTCGGTCCAGATAATCCCAAATATGTTCGATTGGGTTGATGTCTGGTGATCGGTAGGGCCATGGTAACACGTTGACGTTAGAATTCTGGAGAAAATTCACTGTTGTATGAGCAGTGTGCGGCCGGGCGTTGTCGTGTTGATAGAGCTCCCTCTGTTGGTCGATAATCGGCAGAAGATGAGGCTGTAAGACGTCACTGATATAGCGCTGGGCTGTCAACTTGCCACGAATGATCACCAAGTCTGATCTTTGGTTGTAAGACATGGCTCCCCACACCATGATGCTCCCTCCTCCAAATCTGTCGACCTGCCGAACACAGTTCGGGGCAAAACGTTCGTTTCCTCTTCTATAGACACGCTGTCTTCCGTCACGGCGTTGTAAGAGAAAACGTGATTCGTCACTAAACCAGATGCGCCTCCAGTTTCTGAGGGTCCATATCCGAACGTTGGTGCACCACCTAAGTCGTTGGCGTCGATGTTCGTGGCGTAAAACAGGTCCAATAAGTGGTCTTCTTGCACGTAGACCGGCCTCTCGTAGACGGTTCCTAATTGTTTGTGCGGACACTCTTCTCAAACCTGGCACCTGTGTTGCAGTGACGGTAGGTGTGGCTAGCCGTGGTGTGGTAACCCTTGGCCTACCACTTCTGGGGCGATCTTCAGTTGCATGAAACTGGGTGTATCGGCTCCAAAGTCGGGAAATCTTTGTTTTATGAACATTGAGGTGCCGGGCAACGTTTCCGAAAGCTTTGTCCGGCCTCAATACGACCAATGGCGATATTTCGATCTGCAGCACTCAACCGTGGCATATTCGACCTTGTCTTTCGGTGAAAATGATAGAGTGAATCGCTTATCAACAGGTGCTTTTATAGACCCATACTTCTACTGCTCTTTCCATGAATTGCACGTGCATGAGGCTTTTGGCATGGGCCACGTGAAAATTGTGCTCACTATGATAAAAGTAACAATAAAATGCCCTTGTGCACGAAAATAGGTGTGTTTGGGCGCTTACGTTAATAAACAGTGTACATGGTATAAGTGCATATCATAAAAATTGTATTTACAATCAATATTTTTCTTCTTGGGGTTTTCTCACATTTTCAGACTGGGGTAGGGTTTCTTTTTTGAGAGAGTGTAATGCAACAAATATTTCTAAATTTTTAACAATAAAATACCAATAGTCTTCGGTAGTTCAAAATAAGTGTTCAAAGCACATTGGTTTTCGAAAAGAAAGTGACACAAATAACTCAAAACTCTTGGAAATTGAAGATGCCACTTGCCATTGTAGGAGCGACAAGTTGTGAAATTATTTTTTTTCAAAATCTTAAACGAATATATTTCTCCAACAAACTTTAGGAATTAACATTCTACTTTTTATTTTACATGTGTAAGTCTCATCAGTTTGTTAGCAATTACCCACATTAAATATACTCTTCAGAAAAGAAACCCAAGCAAGATTTGTGTGGGGCAGGAAAATACATTTATACGAGGAACTGTACAAGGTATTGAGCCAAAATGTTGTGGAGATTGGTGATGGTAGTTATCTCAATTCTCGGTACATTGAAAAAGTCCAAGGTGAAGGTCAGCTACCATCAATAACACGTATGTCCCCCGTTGGTAGCGACCAGACATCTCCTGCTCATGGAATATACGAGTATGCGAATCACTTTCTTGGGAATGGTAGGCCACTCGACCTGCAACGCAAATGCCAACTGCTGCAACGTCTGGGGCTGTGGTTGACGTCGGCGCAGTCGTCTATCCAATTCATCCCACAGATGCTCCACCGGGTTCAAATCCAGGGATCGTTAGGGCCAGGGGAGAACATCAACGTTGTTGTTGTGTAGACATGCTCTTGTGACCCCTGCTGCATGCGGTCGAGCCCAGTCCTGCTGGAGTACACCGTGGCCGTTGGCTGCAATTGGGAGGGCGTGTGGGAGGAGAATTTCGTTGATGTATCGTTGAGCCGTAAGATTGCCCTGGATATTGACCAAACCTGTCCTGCCATGATGAGAGACTTCCGCCCACATCATAACGCTACCCCCACCAACCCTGTCCACTTCCTGTACGCAGGTTTCGGCGTAACGTTTTCCCCGACTGTAGACCCGTGCACTTCAATCCCCTCGACAGAGGAGAAATCTAGATTCGTCGCTGAACCAGATATCTCTCAATCGCATTTGAGGCCACACCCTGTGTTTACGACACCAATGCAGTCGTTGTTGATGATGTTGTCGACTCAATATGACGCGTCGAACAGGACGTCTTGCCCGTAGGCTTGCTGCTCTTAAACGCTCCCTGCACTTTAATACTGTTCATATTGCGTTGCACTGAAGAGTAAAACTTTTAAAAGATCCCGAACTTGGATGTCGCAGAACTTTACCTGTATCACAGTTACTCACACCTCACAACTGTAAATGGCTGACAATGTTTACATCCTCCGTGCCTCAGACAAGTTACCAAAGCAAGATGACAACCCCAATCTAAAATTGAGACTGATTTTTCTCGGGCGTTGACGTTTTATATTTACCTACAGTAGGTTTTCCGTGTAGACAGTACATCTTGGTCTATGCAGCCAACAGTTTACAACGTATCAAAATATGTAGATCAAGAATGACCCCGAACGTATTCACAGTCCATCCCTTGGTTATATTATTTATTTAGCATAAAGGACATTATGTCGCACAACAAAGTAGACATGGGATAGTCATTCCAATAAATTTAATAAGAAAAGTATTATTCCACCAGACTGACAAGTAAATGAAGATAGGCATTCGACAAGAAATACATATTTCAGTGAATGTGTTTGTAAACATACGATAGATGAAATCAACTTTGCGGTATAAGCATATAATGGTGTTTTTAAAGAATAGGAAATAGAAATATACTTAAAAACATGAATGTATGTTGATGAAAATACTCTCGAAAATTGAAAACTCAGTATTGTACAATTCTCTGGGCACTTACCGTCTATACAGACACCTTTCCCAGATCTAGTCTCCAAACATCGGGAATTCAGACTGCAGGTCTTGGATGCACAGGGACCAGTCTGGACCTTTAAACACCAAGGAAAGGGATCATATGTATTTATTGCCTTTACTATGAAGTGAAGGTGGTCTATATACCAGGATTGTGGGTAAAATGGTCAGATCTGATGAAATAACAACATAAAAGTTTGAACCTGAATCGCTTTTTTGTGACTTGTCTTGTTGTTTTTCATCTGTCCTATATGTGCATGCCTATAAATCATACAATACACTATTCTGCCTGTGAGGAAATTTCGAAGCAGGACGTCTGAATCAAGACAGAATTGTATTAACCTTTAATGACTACATCAAGTTTACACATGGCGTTCAATGATAATTGAGAAGACACCATGATACTTATACGAATCAAGATTTTATTTAGCTAGCCGTAACTGTAACTTACATAAGCATGATCCTTAGATTGTACGATGTATCCCTCCCTCTTCTTAATTTTCTTTGCTTCATCACTTGATAGTCGACAGGTTAAAGTTTCATAATTGTATTCGAAACTTAAACATCCTCCATATTCATTACATCTTACTTGGCACAATTTGATGCCAATGTTCCTGATAGTGGCAGAAGAAGGCGTCAGTTTGTCTACCTTCAGAAGTTCACACTGTTTCGTGTCGCATGTGGAAAATACAGACAAGAAGTACACCGCCAGGCACAGGTTTCCCCAGTTCCTTGACCACATCGGCGTCATCTTAAAGTGTTCACAGAGGATCACAGGATTCACAGACTGGTGAGACTACGCCCGGTACCAGAGACTGCCACTTAGTAGATGGAGATGACGAGACTACCTGTACGAATGTTCCCAAAGTGACGCCAGGTAGGTTGGGACCTGCTCATAAGCAGCGTGGGACGTCACGTGATGCTTCATGTTCCTGGCTTGAAGAGATCAATACAACCACGAACTTGCACAGCGTAGGTTGGCACTGGCTCTTGTAGAAGCCGTCCTATGACTTCAATTTCGCTAACTAAGTGCTGTTTGGTTTCATTGCTTACAAAACAACATATTTTCATTTGGTAAAGAAAAGTGTATGAGATATATCATCCATACAAAATGTGATTCATTCAAAATCCCCAACAACATTTCCAGGTCAGCGGGATGTATATGCAGAACTATATACAGGTAATGTACACCAGGTCAATTAGATCCATATGTACAGTTATAGACAGGTAATGTACACCATGTCAACTGATCCATATGCACAGTTATAGACAGGTAATGTACACCAGGTCAACTAGATGCATATGTACAGTTATAGACAGGTAATGTACACCAGGTCAACTAGATGCATATGTACAGTAATACACAGGTAATGTACACCGGGTCAACTAGATGCATTTGTACAGTTATAGACAGGTAATGTACACCAGGTCAACTAGATGCATATGTACAGTTATAGACAGGTAATGTACACCAGGTCAACTAGATGCATATGTACAGTAATACACAGGTAATGTACACCGGGTCAACTAGATGCATTTGTACAGTAATACACAGGTAATGTACACCATGCCAACTAGATCCATCTGTACAGTTATAGACAGGTGATATCTACCAGGTCAACTAGATGCATATGTACAGTTATAGACAGGTAATGTACACCAGGTCAACTAGATGCATTTGTACAGTTATAGACAGGTGATGTACACCAGGTCAACTAGATGCATTTGTACAGTTATAGACAGGTGATGTACACCATGTCAACTAGATGCATTATTACAGTTATAGACAGGTGATATCCACCAGGTCAACTAGATGCATATGTACAGCAATACACAGGTAATGTACACCATGTCAACTAGATCCATCTGTACAGTTATAGACAGGTGATATCCACCAGGTCAACTAGATGCATTTGTACAGTTATAGACAGGTGATGTACACCTGGTCAACTAGATGCATTTGTACAGTTATAGACAGGTGATGTACACCAGGTCAACTAGATGCATTTGTACAGTTATAGACAGGTGATGTACACCATGTCAACTAGATGCATTTGTACAGTTATAGACAGGTAACGTACACCATGTCAACTAGATGCATAGGTACAGTTATAGACAGGTAATGTACACCATGTCAAATAGATGCATATGTACACTTATAGACAGGTAATGTACACCATGTCAAATAGATGCATATGTACAGTTATAGACAGGTAATGTAAACAAGGTCAGCTAGATGGATAGGTACAGTTATAGACAGGTAATGTACACCAGGTCAACTAGATGCATATGTACAGTAATACACAGGTAATGTACACCGGGTCAACTACATGCATTTGTACAGTTATAGACAGGTAATGTACACCTGGTCAACTAGACCCGGTGGTGCAACAGAGTACAGGCATGGGATCTCAGGAACTGGCGACGCGTTTGGTTCAGCGATGAGTCTTCTTACTTCTTCAACGACGGGATGGAAGACAACGTGTATACCGACATGAACGTTTTGCGCCGAACTGCGTTCGACAGGTGGACCGACTTGGTGGAGGGAGTGTCATGGTGTGGGGAGCCATATCCTACACGGGTAGATCACAGTTAGTGGTTGTCCAGGGCAATCTTACAGCAAACCGATACATAGACCAAATTCTGCGTCCTCGCCTCCTCCCAACTTTGTACCGCCAGAGGTAGCTGTTCCAACATAGCAACCAGGTGTGACCAGGTACTGACCATGATGCCCCCTTGTGGCTACACATGTGCAATGACTGAACTTAATAATAGCTGACAACGATGACAATGCTTTTGTCGATCACTGTGTCTAATTTCATTTGATTGTGTTCACGCATATTCTGTGTAGATACTTTTACATCCGCTTAATAAATATCCTTATTTTTTTAACTATGCGTTTCTTTTTTTGAAGAGTGTATTTTTTCTGATACATAAATTGTCTACTTTTGATATATCAATAAGTATCTTATTAAACGAGTCAAATGACAATATGTCTATCTTAATAACAGATACATGCGTACTAATGGAAGAAAGTATCTGTGGTTCATTTGAAATGATGTAAATGTTATGTTATTGAAATAACAACACAATGTTTGGTCATTCGTCTGATCAATGTTTATAACAAGAGATTCAATGACAAAACCCATACCTCGTAACAGGAGACAGGGTGACACGCTCTGGAGAAGTCAATTAACAGTATCAATATCGAGTGTGACCACCATTTGCAAGGCAGCGGTGGCACATTGAAGGATTGGAAACAGTCTGGGGAATGCCCCAGCTGAGCTTGCGTTTCTGGCTGGTTATGGTCATGTCCCATCTCATTCCGCACATGTCCAATGGCTAGAGGTCTGGAGAAACAGCCGGCCATGGCAGTACAACAATGTTATGCTTCCTCAAAAGGTAAGTTACAAGATATATCAAGGTTACAACATTCAAGGCCTCGGTGGAGCTTTCAAAGGGCGTTGTGGTGGACACGAAGAGGGAATTTCCAAATTTGCCGCATCTGCATTATTCTGCTGCAACGTGACGGTAGATCCCTGCATTTAGGGTAGAACATGATCTCAAACGTAATGGTCCCGGGTGGGTACGCCTTTCAAAATTGCCATTAAAAGTGGTGAGTTGTATTCTCCCATATGTTGTGAGGCCACCCCATACCATTGCACTCCCACCCCCAAACTGACAACGTTGAGTGAAGCAGGTGGCGCTAAAACGTTCTACTGGACGCCCGGATCTTCACGACCATCACGAGACTCCAGATGCTGTCTACACCAACCTGGGCGCCCCTGTCGGTGACGAGTAAGCAAAAGTGGGCGTATCGCTGGACGTCAGGTAGGATGTTGTCCGCCCTCAATCGGCTCAATCCGCTGACCAACCGATAGGGTTCTCTTGTCGACGTGAAGTCACTCGTAGACAACCGGCCCTGGCAAGTCATGAGTGTCGCCCTTCTATGGATAACGTCTCCAGTGAGATGATATTGTCCTTGGATGAACATTAAAATTTGTTGTTGTTTTTTTCATTTCTGTTTGCATCCTACCCACGGTGCATAAACGTTTGATTTCGCGCACGCGTGGCATTGCCTCAGCCTTATTTTCCCTATAAACAAAAGTGTTTTTATGAGCACCGATTGCTGAACACATATTGTGTACTGTCCACACGTGTATAAGTATCATGCTTCCAGCAAGCACGCAAACATCCAAAATGTGTGGATTTTACTTTTGAATCACGACCTTAAAGTAAAGGAGATGTCTTCATACAGATGTATTGTAAGATGCATGATATACATGTAGTTTCAGAATAGATTTATTTGCATTTAATTTTATATTAAGCATTGGTATTTTTTCACCTAATGTATACGTCAAAAGCATATTTCTGAATTATTACAAAAGTATTTATTAAATTAAGTACTTTTAATTTTGAATGTGATGGGCAAATTTCTTTTTTTCTGATTCCAGCCAAAGTTTATTATCATAACATTACAGATATACATGAGTTTACAGAATTCTCCGATTCAGATTAACCAAAACATGTATCTTCATCAACAAGATTCCTTTAAACAAATCTCTTTTTTGTATGAATGGCTCTATACTGAAAGTGCAAGAACAGAATTGATTGTAAGTTTGTTGCGAATATCAATTTTCTAGATACACAAAGTCAATTCCCGAGAGAGAAAAAACATTATCACATCCGTGGAAAGTATTTAAATGTTCAAGTGAAAGTGCTGAAATCAGATTTCAAGACTTGATTGCAGCATCTATCTACTACATACCATATTTTGCGAAACTTAGCAGCTATAAGTATGGAAGTGTTGCTGTTTCTGTTAATCCTTCACATATATCTTTGCATACATTGTTGAGTGTGTGAAACTACCTTTGCCCTTTACACTGTGAATAAGTTTAAGAGTGAGTGCACGGGTATAGCATTACGCCGCCTTTTAGCATTATTCCAGCAATATCACGACGGGGGACACCAGAAATGGGCATCACATTATAATTAAAAGAACAATTAATGTCTGTAATCAGCTCTTTATGACTAGCATCCCGTTAGGATATCATAAACCAACTGGTGCCCTCGGTCCTATTCCACACAATGAAGACTTGTCAGGGATTAATCCCCAAAGTTGACATTTGAAGGCATCTTAAATTGTGTTACTGATGTTGTATAAGTTTACATAAACGGACATGGTGATCAAACGGGAAAGCAGAAAGCCATTTATAAATATCCAAGCAGAAGCAGGCAGACTGATCGTCTCTTTTATACTACTTTAATTTTTCAATTTTAATTCTGGTTAAGCATTTGTGATTAAGTATGCCCTAAAGTATTAAAATGTGAGTTTACTTGCCACGCAACGTATTCACAGACTATTACAGCGAACGGAGAATCGGTTTGGTGTGCGATTAAGCTGCAATATCAAGTCTGCTCCAACAATGACCTTATATGACTCCACGGCATATAGTATGTGACTCCTCTGTATTTTGGATTCAGTTTTTGAAATTAATAGACAGGACTAACGTGCAAATTAACCTCGTTTAGGCGCCACTTTCGATGTTTTGAAAATGATATTTGCATTAATGATGTTATGATCTATTCCTCCCTGTCTTCCTATGATACTTGCATTTTATATGAAACTATGATGCCAGGTAAGTTTATCATTGAGTATTCTGCAGCCTTTTGTTGGCGCCAGCAGATCCTTCAAAGTTGAATTAATATTTAGGTTGGTAATGTTGAAGGTTCTATTAGCTGTAATATGAAATGTGTTTGATATTAACTGTGCAGGTATTTACCATGTTAATTAAAGTACTGAGAAGAGAGATATGGTGCCCGTTTTATCACACAAGAATACAAGTTTTAACACCGATGCTCATATACTCACACGCAAAAGAAACGCGAGTGGTTTTAAGCAAATAGGTAACAAACACGGAACCATAAATTGATACGAGTTTTATCATGTAGTGAAAAGCCTGATGGTGTTATCAATATTTTTGGTTACATTTTGGACGCCCCGAGTAAAAACGCAACATAAAAAACGAATCGCCAAAACGCACCATTTCAATGAATATCATGCACCCATTTCTCGCGAAATCGAAATTGCACGAACTGTCACGAACTGTTACGAACTGTAGCGGGTATAAAACTGTGGTTGATTCTTGGACCTACCACTCCTTGGTCAACAATGCCACGCCTAACTCAAATTCAGAGAAACCAGCCTATCGGACGTTTGGAAGCTGGAGAGTCTGTCCAAGATGTTGCCCGTCATTTCAACGTTAACATAACCAAAATATACCGTCTCCTGCATCGATACAATGCCACAAAGACCACAGATGACCTTACTCGGAGCGGTCGTCCTAGGGTCACCACACCCCGACAAGATCGGCAGATTACCCGTCAATACCAGCAACATCCGTTCCTAACTGCAAGTGAAAGTGTTCGACAGACCATAGGAACACATAATCGACACATTAGCCGGGACACTTTGATCCGACGTCTCCGTTCCAACAACCTCAAATGTCGCCGACCAGCACGTCGTCCTGTTCTCCAACAACGGCATCGACAAGCACGACTTCAGTGGGCACAGGGTCATCACAATTGGCGTCATCGTAAGTGGAGGCGTGTCATCTTTTCCCATGCAGACGGGAGAGTCACAATTTAGCGGCGTCGAGGTGATCGTTTCGCTGACAGAAACGTGGAAAGGGATCCGTGGGGTGGACCTAGCGTCTTAATGCGAGACTTTGACCCATGTGCTTTCTGAATGTTGGTCAAGGTCGGGGACACAGCGTCACTACTCAGTGGTATAGCGATCAAGTGATCAGACCCCACGTTGTTCCATTTTTTGCACAACATCAACAACACATTTTCCAGCAGGACAACGCTCGCCCCCATGTTGCCAGAGCTACCATGACCTTTCTGCAACAACACAAAATCCGTGTTCTACCGTGACTAGCCCTCAGCCCTGATTTGAACCCCATCGAACACTTGTGGGATGAGGTTCAAAGGCGTCTGCACAATGTGCGCCCAGTCCCTACAACTGCCGATGAACTACGCCACAGCTGCTATGGGTGAGTGCAGAAGGATACCTAGGGCCTTCACAAATCGTCTGATGTGTGGCAGTGATCAATGCTAATGGTGGTCACAACAGGTATTGACTGACATTTTGGGTATTGACCCGAAACTGTGTAAGCCCTTGACATTTGAAAAAACAATTATGTCATCTGCCTTTTAATCCATTAAACTGTCTTCAGTCAATTTTTTGGTCAATCTTGCCCTATCAGTATTTCTTGTCTTTACTGTTGAAAATAAATAACATGCATAATGCATACTCGACTTGCGTTTCTGTTGCGTCTGGGTATATATACTATCATAATACACTCAAATTCCGAACTCTTTCTGGAAGATCTTAAACATTCTGCAGGAAAATCGTCTCGTCCAGGACTTAAAATCTACTTCTACTTTCTACTTCTACTTAAAATGTGTTGCCCTCTTTCTTCATACATCTTCTTTATTTTTGTCTATAACAAACAAATTATTATTTATGTCTGGCCAAGTCAGACAAAAATGTTTCCTCTATACCCTGAAAGGCATTATTATTGTTTCTTCCAGATCACTGATGTTTCTGATTTTTTGGATTATTGTCTTCATTCCTTTTCGTATAGGATGAACAAGAATGTTGTTTGAGAATCACCAATTCTAACTGAGAATCATCCGTATTTTGTACAACATTCCTGTTACAGCACGCTCCTTTTATTTTTTCTAATATATATTTTGTATCAGACTTTTAAAATCGTTGTTATCTTTGTTACATAAAAGTGATGTAGTTAACTTCCTGTAGCCACATCCTCATCCCTGACTATAGGATTTGGAATTATTAACGTCAAAACGGAATGGTCTTATTAATAACTTATCAAAATTGAAGTGTCTACTGTAAGATTTGCCATGTCTATCGGAACTAAGAAAACATCCAATCTTGTACGCTGCCATCAGTGTTTCTTCCGCCATGTAACTTTTCTTCTATCTCGGTTTCTGTCTCTTAAATATATGCTTCATTAAGCCTTTCTTAATGTTTCTTGATTTGGGGAACATCGTTCAGTTTTCTAAGTTAACGGGAGAATTAAGAACTGACTTTCAGTCTCCACAAATGGCATTGGCCTCAGGTCAAATACCTCTATGTTACTGAATTATAAACGGCAGACTGGAGCCGCATATAGTATCAGTGTCATCTTAATTCCTCTGAAGTTAACATCAATTCAACAAAAAGATAAGTTTCACTTATTTTCTTAAATCTGTGTAAATCTATTTCATTGTTGATATTAAACAAGATTGCTACTCCTCTTGCATTTGGACTTGAAGGAGCAAAAATACGTGATAAACTCAATGCAGTTATCATTGAAATTTTCCACATCTTTTGAGTTTTCTTTCTATTTCGCCATAGATGCCTACTTCTATCCTAAGTGTCCTATCCCCGAATTTCACATAGGCGCACTATATATTTTCCACGAACCTGTGCATTTGTTGAACGTTGTTACCATGGTTATCTATGGATGACAAGGACCATGTATCTCCTTATACGTTACTCCACAAACGTGTCTGTTTGTCTTTTAACGCCATACTTAGCATTATTCCAGCTATATGATGGCCGTGTGTAAATAACCGAGTTTGGAGCAGATAATCCAATGATTGACTAATTTTAACCCGAATCTTCACGGGTCCCACGACCGTGTGCATTATGTGGATGCTGAGCTACATAAGATAAGGACAAATGTGAGTCAATTGGGATTTACTTCTTTCAGTTACATCAGGAGGTGTCCGCTAAACGTGGAAGGAAAACATGAAGTGATGCAACTCTTTGTTTAAGTCACGACTGGCACTGGGTAGGGAGTTGATCATATTCAGTTCGAATTTGGAATTCGAAATCATGATCATAGGATTTGTAGACCTGTTAAGTCAAACATAAAATAAACACCTCACAGCGAATGAAGGCGTCTTTGGCGATTTGATAATCCGTGAACTCAAAATTTAATTTTGTACAGCTGCAAATTCAGGTTTTCAACATTCAAACTGTCAAATTCGCAAACGGATGTATCACAAGAAGGAAACAAATGTGCCAATTCATATTCATAAACGGTAAAATTAGAAACTGTCGTCACAATGACTGCCAGCGCGTCTGCACTTTAGATGCAAACTAGTATTATTAGAACTTCTGTCGCAAATGAACAACCTTTAAGAAGAACTGTAACTCCAAAATACATTCGTGTGTGAGGGCATCTAAATATTTTATATCCAAAATGGCTATGGACATGTCACCTTGACTTGACGACAGTTTTTAAGGAAACCATGAAATAAAAGCAAATGTATCTTTTTCACCCTCAGGAGCCGCGACATTTACTTGAACTTTACGGCCCAGTCCTAAAATGAACATACGAAAATAAAACAAAGAAACCATGACAACATTACGATTCTATAGTTGATGGTGGTATTTAGTTGAAGATCAAAACGATATTATTAGAAACACATGGGGAAGTTGGCTTTTGATGTTGAAATAGATACATTGAACACGTGCCATTTTAATTCTGGAAACCCAATAGTCCAGAAACTCTACTACGGTCTTTGCCAAGTCTCGGTCAAGATATTTGAAATATTAAACATGCTGTTTTCATGGGAACATACTAAGGAAAAAAAAGAAAAAAATGAAAAACAAGTTGTTCAAAAACTCAATATTTACACTATGTAAGTGTGCCCCATGGGCGAAGAGTGGCCCAATGGTAGGCCAATGGGTAGGCCCATGAGCAACCCCATGGGCCTCAAAACTTTTGGTTTTGTTTCGCAAATACATAAATGTATTTCTTTCAAATATCATTACACAAAATTTAACTCATTTTAACCTAATTCAACGATTTTATAGAGATATTGAAATATTTCGCGAAAAGTTTGGCCCATGGGCGAGAATATTTTCCTTTGCTCAAAACTCGTGGTTTTGTTTCGCAAATACATAAATGTGTTCTTACAAGTTTCAAGACATATAATTTAACTAATTTCAACTTAATTCAACTATTATATGACGTTATTGAAATAATTCGCCCTGGACGAGAGCGTTTGGCCCATGGGCGATAATATTTTACTTTGCTCAACAGTTTTAGTTTCGCAAATACATAAAGGTGTGTCTACAAGCATGACACATGATTCAACTCATTTTAACTTAATTCAACTAATTTGTGGCGTTATTAAAATATTTCGTCAGTCCCATTAAAACATTAACTAATTGTGTGCAAAGTATATTGTATCATGTGAAATATAATTTATATTATATCATTAAATTACCATTTAAAAAGGGCCTTTGGCTGGATGTTTCCTTTATAGAAGTTTTACAAAATTGACCTTTTGTACATATTGTAACGATCTTTCATGAACCCGGTCCTAACTCTCAAAACGTTTTAATAGTTTATCATACGAATTCATGCGCGTGTATTCAAACTCATTGGCGTTATTTTCCACAACATTAATGTTTAGTTAGTTTCGTTTTCATTTCCCATTCTATATCTCGTTGTTACATAACACTGAGCAATTAAGTGACACTAGGTATGCAATATACAGGTACATGTGCGCGTATTTGAATGGGAAAGTACGATTCGTCTTCCATTGCATAACGTCTGGCTGAATATCTCACATTCTAATGAAATCTCGAAATAATTATTTAATTATATGCAGTGTCGAACTGACCAATGGGAAATATGTTTAAAGGCGATTGAGGAAAACTTAAGTGAATATTATGACACGAAAGCAATTTTTAAATGCAACGCCACTTTTTGGTATGAAAATGGGAACAGTCCAGAAAAAAAACAGCCTTCTTATGATAATTCTCATATTCTCATTAGTACGTTGTATCTAATTACAGTGTCAGCCTTATCTACAGGTGATTCTACAATACCTGCTCTCGTTCAATTACAATCTACCACACCATGCGTGAATAAACAGTTATGCAGGTGTTGCTGTGGGCAAATACCTAGCCTGTAGATATATTTTGGGGGGATACATGTATTACATATTTTCGTTAATATGTGGATATATTAAGCACAAAGACACATAAAGTTTATGAAATATGAACGGTGCCCTGATATATTCAACGAGATGTGTATCATGGTTTAATGGGTCATTCAATGTTTGGAGGCGATCTCAAAGGCGCCGCCCAATATACACAGTGTCGTCCGGTGAACTACCACCCCACCCTGTCAGTAACAGTACTGTAATCGGTACACAAATATTTTTATTTTTTTTAGTTGTTGTTTTTTAGTTTTTTATTCCATGGACAGATCATATATCATAGTTATACAGAGTTTCTAAATAATACATGTAGAGAAGACCAGAAGGCATGGAAACTTGCATAATTACAATTTGAATATGCAATACATTTTGTAATTTCATAATATCGAAGTGTTTCTTTTTTAATTAGTATAAAGATTGGTTTGACTTGTTTTTCTATTAAATGTGTACAGCATAGATTGTGTTACCATAATTACTCCATTGAGTGAATTGTTATTCCTCTCTGTAAATCCAAACAGTATATGTTCATTACTAAATGTAACTCTGCCTTCATTACATAATGAACAAACTGGCGATTCAACATATCCAATTTTAAATAAATAACAGTTAGTACACAAAATATTATGTATAACTTGAAACTGAAACCATCTTAATTCAGATCTTTGTGTACATCCTTTTACCATAAGGTTAAAGTTTGTCCACTCTGTATCGATATACTGTTGTTTTTTAAGAAAATCTTCCCATTTACTGTAGCACTTATGTTTTATAAATTAAGTGTTTAATAGGGCTTCATAAAATACCTTGCTTCCCTTTTTATTGTTTATGTTTGATACATTATATGGCAGTACAGGTCTTTGGCAAACTTTAGCACAATGTATTATATTGTTATTCTGTAAATACCTGACTATTGATAGTTTTACTTCTTCGTGGGTCAAAAGGTCTGTCTTCAAACTGTATTTTTGTACAAATTCATCAAAATCATATAAAATCCCTTTGTCATGAATGAAGTCATTTATATATGCAATACCCTTTTGATGCCATTGTGGAAAATAAATAGACCTTCCATCAATTTATATTTCCATATTATACCATGCAGATTTGCCCATCACATCTTCACCAGATTGTTTAACATTATCACAGCAATTCAAGTATACTGACCACCATAACAAAACTTCCTTCCAAAACTTATTGTTGATGTTTGGAATAATCTTTTCGTTAATATAGGCAGCATCAGCCAGGTTAATTACATTTGCGCTAGCAACATTTTCAAAACGGAAATCTGTCCATGTGGAATTACCGTGAACCAGTCTCTTAATCCAGCTTAATGTTTGTGCGGCGATAACCATTTCCTCCACTGGGACACTGATGCCGTCACACTTAGGATGTAATGACATAAATTCCCTCCTAACTTTGTCAGGTTTAGATCTCCAGATGAAGTGAAAGCATTTTGACTGAAACTTTTCTATTAAATTTTGGGTGGGCTTGGTATACTGCAAAACAGGGGATTGAGTTTGGGTAACAACAATGATTTTAGTACAACATAGGTGTCAGGGTTCTCTTTGCCCACATTTTCATTTCCTTTTATATCATGAAACTTGTTTGTATTGTTTAAATTGACCATATTTTCCAAATCAACATCAAAATCTATGCCTAATAACTTAAACTGAGTTTGTGACCAGTCAAAATTCCAATCCTCACATAACTTATATCTTGATCTTTTGTTTTTGACCCAATCCATATCAACTTGTTTTTTTCAGCATTTACTTGTAATCCCGAAAATCGGGCAAAAATATGTTAACGTACTCATTGTGGCTCTTTTCAGATCTAAACTTAATGTAGTATCATCTGCAAATTGTGCAAGCAGAGATTTAATATTACCCATCTGTATACCTTTTATTTTGTTATTATTATCTCATTATTGCTAAGATTTCAGGTACAAAGAATAAAGATATGGTGATATCGGATCCCCCCGGCGACAACCCCTTGAAACCTTAAAAAAAGGACTAGCATATCCATTTACCAAAACACTTAATTCAATATTTTCGAAAAAGACTTTGACCCAATGTTGAAAACTTGGTCCAATACTGTATTGTTTAAATTGACCATATTTTCCAAATCAACATCAAAATCGATGCCTAATAACTTAAACTGAGTTTGTGACCAGTCAAAATTCCAATCCTCACATAACTTATATCTTGATCTTTTGTTTTTGACCCAATCCATATCAACTTGTTTTTTTCAGCATTTACTTGTAATCCCGAAAATCGGGCAAAAAAATGTTAACGTACTCATTGTGGCTCTTTTCAGATCTAAACTTAATGTAGTATCATCTGCAAATTGTGCAAGCAAAGATTTAATATTACCCATCTGTATTCCTTTTATTTTGTTATTATTATCTCATTATTGCTAAGATTTCAGGTACAAAGAATAAAGATATGGTGATATCGGATCCCCCCGGCGACAACCCCTTGAAACCTTAAAAAAAGGACTAGCATATCCATTTACCAAAACACTTAATTCAATATTTTCGAAAAAGACTTTGACCCAATGTTGAAAACTTGGTCCAAAATTTTAAAAAAAGTTAGTACATTACACATAGATTTTCTTTCCACAGAGTTTTTTTCAAAATCAATTAATAACAATAAACCTGGTATTTGGTAAGATTCAGTATATTCCATCACATCATAAATCATTCTTGTAACCTCACCTTTATTTCTACCACCAACAAAACCTTTTTGATCCTCATGAATAATTAAAGGCAAAACATGTTTCATTCTGTCTGCAATTGACGCTGCAGCTAACTTATAAAATGTGTTCAGGAGGGAGATGGGGCGCCAATTCTTTTACAATAGTTTTGGTTTATTTTCTTTTGGAATACATGTTATCACTCCTTGTTTTGGGGATACTGATAGAGATCCATTTTTATATGCATAATTTAGAGTATTTATTAAATATCTATGAAGATCCACCAAAGAGCATTTTATAAATTCTGCTGAAAACCCGTCTGGGCCCGGGCTTTTGTTATTTTTTCATTTTTTTCAATGCTTCAAGTACCTCATCATAAGTCAATTCTCCCTCTAGAGAAGAAGCTATATCATCACCTAGTCTTTGCATATGGGTATCAGAAAATAGGTTTTCTAAATCAATAAGTGTGCAATCTTCAGTTTTATACAATTTCTGATAATAGTCTCTAAATTCTTGAATTAGTTCATCTTGTTTAGTTATTGGTGTCCCAGCTCCCTTTTCAAGCAATGATTTGGGTTTGTTTAAGAAGTTTATATATTTAAGTTGCAGAAAATATTTTGAGGGATTTTCACCTTGTTCTATCCATTTGGCTTTTGATCTCATAAAAGAGCCTTCAGTTCTTATTCTATGCAAATTTTCCAATTCTCGTTTAGCTGAATTTAATTGTTCCATTAATTCTCCCATCTCTCTCTCTCTCTGTATTTTATTCTCCTAACCTATTTTCAAGCCGATTTAAATCTTGTTCTAATCTGGATTCCAAAGCTATTTTTTCTTTTTCACATGTTGATGAGAATAATATTGAGCTTCCCCTGATATTTAAAAGTATCATTTCCCAAAGTAGTTGGTCATCAATTGTAAATACTCTCTCATTTTAAGCTGTCTTGTCTTCATATTGATCTAGAGTAACATTAATTGTTTTCTTAATCATTGCAACAAAGTGTTTATCTTTCAAAAATGAGTTATTAAATTTCCAAAAGCCTTTTCCTTTTTGTATATCTCAGAGTGAAACAGTAAGAGATATAATAGAATGGTCAGAATACTAGGTATTATACCGCTGTCCTCAACTAAATGTAGCACATTGGTTGAGACTAAAAAATAATCCAAACGAGCTTGCTTTATTGGTGTGGGTTGTCGCCAGGTGTATCTTCTTGCAGATTGATATAATTCTCGCCATGGGTCTTTAAGATCTAAACTATCAATTGTCTCCAAAAGTTCCTTTCTTGTTTTGGGGTGGTAAATATGTTTATAATTACAAGTCTTTATCTTGATCAATTATTTTATTCCAATCCCACATGTAATGATTCTTTCTCCTGTTAATTCTACTGCTAGTTCCTTTATTTTTTTAGGAATTCTGGTTTGTCCGAATTTGGTCCGTATAAAATTATGGTATACATTTTGTCATCAATACTAACATCTAATGCCACAAAGTTACCTTCATCTTTATCTATAATTGAATGCATAACCTTGAATTCAAAATTGTTATTAAATAAAATAGCTGTACCCCTTGCATTGCTTTTAAAAGGACAAATATAAAATTCTTTATAACCCCATTGTTGTTTAATTATTTGTTCTCGATCTACTGTGAAATGTACATCTTGCAGACAGTAAATCTGGGCTTTTTTATTTTTCAAAAAACTAAACACTTGTTTCCTCTTTAAAGTATTATTTAAGCCTCTGCAATTGAGTGCTTATATCTTAAATTTCCCCTTTTTGTATTTTATCATAAATTAATATTTTGCCGTAATAAATAAGTATAGTTTTGTTTGTTGTATAGATTCTATATTTGCAGACAGCAGGTTTGGATTGAAAAAGGTTTTCTGTATGAAATATAAACATATAAACATAGTGAAGTATAGACCATAAATGCTTCCTTTGAGGTCATCCCGAGTTCCTACCGAAACCGCCCAAGTATAAGTAGACAACAAAGTCAATACATTAGCAGTGACGTAAAATAGCGCCGAACGTCAGTGACAGCTTCACTTTCGGTATCGAACGCAAGTATTATATCAATTAAATGAACCAGTTGCACAACGACAAAAAATCAATGCCTTACATGATAAAGGGTAATGTATTAACAGAGCATTGACATCTTAAAGTCTTTTTGAATGCGTCTTATTACTTACACGTAGTTAGAGTCAATAAAACCTATTTGTCCCTCGAGAATGGACATGGTGTGAAAACACGTGAATGTATCCTTCACCTTGGAAATGAAAACATCCGGTTGAGAGTTCGCGATGTCACGTGGTCAATGTTGATCAACAAATCCACGTGCTTATCGGCAAGCTATCTCATGGTCTCCTTTTTTATCAATTCATGCCGAGATCCGATGAAGATTCGATGTTTGATCCATATGTTTACAAAACAATTAATTAAACGAAACTCATCCAAAATGAAAACAGATATATAGATATATGTTCACACAAGGGTGCAGGACCCAATCTATCTTCTCATGACTTACTTAGTTTGTGAGTGTCAGTGTCAGCTGATCGTACATTTCACGCTCATGTCACAGATCGATATTTTCATCAAGCCCAATGGCTTTCCACGGAGAGTTAGTGTTCCTCCTGTACTCCAGGATCACATCGATGCCTTTCTCGAAGATACTGCGGGCCGATTCTGACTCAATTACACAGACGTCAACGTCAATTGTGGGCACAGCGACACTTACGATGGACTCAGAGGAATTGGAATCAAGTCGACCTCAGTGATGAATCCCGATTTAATCTTCGATTTGCTGATGGTAGGGCGAGTGTGTGGAGGCGCCGTCATGAACGTTACGCCCAGTGTTGTGTACAGGAAGTTTGACAGATTTCGAGGCGGAAGTGTCATGGTGTGGGGTGCTTTCTGTGGCAGTGCACGTTCCAGGCTTCTTGTCATCCGTGGCAACCTCAACGCTGCTGCTTACCGCGACCAGGTACTGGCACCAGAACTTTCCTTCAGAATGCGGGAGTCAACGTCATGGACAGGCCGTCAAGGTCTCCCGACCTCAATCCGATCGAACACGTCTGGAATGCTCTTGGCAGAAGTCTGCACACTCTCCAGAACCAACCACAGAATTTGCAAAATCTTGGCACCATTTTGCAGCAACAATGGCGTCGTCTTCCCAATCATGTATTCACAAGCATCACAAGGTCAATGCGGAGGTGTTGTGTGGCAGTTGTCAACGCACATGGTGGCCATACACGCTACTGAACTTGTACTGTTTGACATCAGATTCTCGTGCTTGGTACTTATGATTTAAACTGTTGATGTTATTACCGAATACCGTAGGTGCTTGGAACAAATTATGGTTACCACCGTTAATTAAAATCCTTCTTTGGGCATTAATGATTAAAAATGACCTTCTCTGATACATTTGTCCGTTGTATATCATATATGGGATTACTTTTTAAAATGTGAAGTTTTTAATTTGACTCAGTACATATATTATTTATGTTGAGACATTGACTCAAGTTCTCAAAGAAATACGATTTACACAGGTTGAAACCTTACATTGAGTTCAATATTATAAAACGACAGCTGGCGACTGACAACGTATCATGTAATTTCTATAAATTAGCGTGTAATAGCTGTTTCAAAGTGTAATTTTGAACATTTGAATATCTTTTCTGAAGACTTAGCGGCTGTTAAAATGGAACGTGTTTCCGTTACACTGAACAAACCCATTGTCGTCGGCTTCGTTATTCTAGACAACTCCAAAAAACGAATTTAATCGTTCTATTATGATGAACTGAAACGAGTGTAAGGTCGACACTTATGCTTATCCCACATCCCATCAACTGTATAGTAAATTACACCACAAAGTGGCCGGATTGATAAAAGACGAGACTTTATCTTGCATTATCACTGTGTTTTTCGGACACAAAGCAAAATATTACTCATTTACAGCTAAATTAAATGAATATGAACTTTTTGAACAGAAAACAGCAAAAGAAATGAAACAGGGTTGGGTAAAGACACATCTTAGGCATTCTTTGTTCAGAGAATGTTTGTTTGATAGAATTTGTTCTTTGCAACGTTTAATGTGAATCGATCAATAAACAGCACTCTCTACACGGCTAAAAACAACAATATAGCTCTATCCCTCTCGACAATAAAAGGTATCTCATAGATGGTATTCACTCCCTTCCCTACGGATATTATAACACCTAGTAACAAATTATCCAATCCATTTTGTCAAAAATACCTTTTGAAAATCTTAACGACTTCTCAACGTCAAAGTGATGCATTTTCACACTTCTTTGTTCACCTGATATACTTTTACGCGATTGAAACGAGAAAAGGAGAGCTCATTTCTAAAGGTCTTTCGTTCATGTTTCAGTTAAAAATATTACAAAATAAAATATTAAAAAAGAGTTTATTATCAATGAAGATCATAAAGGATGAAATATAGAAAAAAAAAATTATATGACATCCGTAAAAGCGTTATCACTTTTCCATTGTGAAAAGACGAGAATTTTACGAGGGTAGTTGGTTATTCAACTCTTTTAGCTCTTGTCTACGAGCCAGAGAGAACTGATTTCATTCAGCATCTGAACGAGCCCATGCACCGTACCTTGTTCAAATCATCGAACTGTCCTACGTTCTCTGTGTACCCGGTACAACGACTGCAGCCAGTCGACGAACTAGGATCGATTCTGTCTTCGACTTATTCTACATCGCTGAAATAAAAGATAATATTTATCATCTTGAGAATGAAGAGAAGTGTGAATGATGTGAGATTGATCACTCTTCTCGAACACAGCATAATTGTCTTTTGATGACTGTACGATATAAAAAGTGCTGTGTTGTTTTGACGATAAGCTTTAATAATAACATCACTTGACCCCTGTTCAGAAATGTAACCGTTTCGTTGACGTAATGACAGATATAGACTTAAATGAATCCTATCTATCAAGATATGGAGACATACGGAAGATATTTATGGACTGTCTTCAAATAATAATGAAAAAAAACAAATGTAAGTGAAAGATTATTTCATCGCACGTTCTTGTATGTATTTTTAGAAAATATGAAGGAAGAAGCATCACATCTTGTTCATTTCGTAAACTTTCAATCAGCGAAAGTACATTTGTTTTGAAGGGTAGAATACATTGTCACATTTCTATTGTTTAAATGATTTCTTTGCATCAGTAAATATATATTTACTTTTGTAATAGATGATTCCTATGCTTCTTTAAATATGTTGTTACTTTATAATATGATATTAAACTTTTTTATATAGAATTATATCTTTTCTGCGTTCTTTAAGATGAAGACTGAAATTGAACATTTTTATCAATCCTCTTTTATAGAAAAACCCTTCCGATTGTTATCGGAATAAACGAGATCATTAGCGAATGAAGAAATTGGCAGGTCCTTACAGTGTAGTTTCTGTTATATGGCAGTGTATTTTATTATTGAATAATGATTGCAATTGTGTTACAATGTTTTGGTTGAGATTCGGTAGACGCTCATTGCATTGTGTTTGGATAGTGATCAGTCGTCAGGAGGTTACTATGTTCAAATGCCAGTGTACTGTGTGGACTTCCGGTTCGGTTTAGCGCGGACGGTGATAGTCTGTTATAGAAACATATGGAAAGTGCTGTAATGTTCTAGTGCTGTTAGACTGGTGCGGGAACGGTATAGAAACTTCCAATAACTTTTTGTGTTGTATATAAAGTTGGAAAAGAGCGTGTTTACGTATCTCTCACGCTTTTCATAGTTTCGGAACCAGATTTCATATGAGGATCGCTCTTCATCCCTTAATTCCAGCCTAGCTATAGCCCATTTCGGAAGCGTCACTTCTGTCGCTGCTGGGTGAATATATAGCATTATTACTGACTTTTGCTATCACTACGACATTTTTGTATTTGATACTGACCAGTGCCATCACACTATTTATTGCCATTGAATACTGTACTGCCATTCTATATTTCACTGCCATTAAACTTGCTATGAGTTTGTGTTAATTTGCAAACATAGTTAATTGTGCAATTCATTTGTTGATTGTATAACACTTGTTTGTTGGTTTCACACTAAGTACTTTTACGTACATATTTCTGGGATGAACAAATTTTTCATGTAACATTTCAAAAAGTTCGATAAAGTGATTATGGAGTTTAGGATAGTATACGTGCAGTCAAAGACGATACTACTATTACTACTACTACTACTGCTGCTGCTGCTGCTGCTACTACTACTACTACTACTACTACTATACTACTATACTGGCAAGGTAGAAGAGGGAGGATCAGTAAGTTCTAGTATTATGTACAGATTAAAATAAATGAAGCAAAGACGGTTTGGGTTATCCTGGCACAGTCAGGCTGGTTAGGCTCATCATCACCTCAGGGACCTTGCCCCCTTTACACGCAGCCCCGACAGCGAATGGGACTTCCTCCAGGAAGCGTTGCCTAGTCAAACCAACCCAGAACCTAATGTGAAGACTCCCCAACACTGCAGCCTTCTGCACTACCCAGATTGTCAGAAGAGTATATTCCCGGCAGCAAACCCAGGTACTCTCCGAATGTCAATCAACAGATTGGGAGGAACCAAACCTAAGGCACCGAGAACAATGGGGAGTCGGACAACTTGGTACTTGGGATCCACGCGTGACATTTCGAAAGGGAGGTCCGCATATTTGCCATGTTTTCTCTAAATCTTGTCAATCACATTAGTGTCAAAAGGGACAGACAATTCACTAATATAAATGATTTCAATGGATTTATCAAAAAGGACAAGATCAGGTTTGTTGGCCCGAAAGGTCTTAGGTTGTAAACGGGCCTATTCCAAAGAATTCTGTTTTTATCATTTTCCATGACGCCCTCTACATATTCCGGGTCGTACCGTGGATGGACCTCTGTATCAACACCACAAGCATAGCGAAGACGGTAATAAAATGATGGAGCTACACCATCATGTCCCTTAAGATACTGTGTTTGTGCCAAAGTGGGGCATCCACTGACAATGTGTTGGACAATCTCATTAAATTCATTGCATAATCTACATTTGATACTTACATTTTGATGCAAAATCACACACTGACGGTTTCGATTTGGGAGTGACTGGTCCTGTGCAGCAAACAGAAAGTCTTCTGTTTCACTTTTCAGGCTAGCCGACTTCATCCAAGGCCTCCACAGGGTGATCTTCTCAACACACTGCACATAAACGTGATGCAGTGGTCGTTCAGATAGCCTCTCCTTTAAAACTGGGCCGATTTGATAGAGTACTTCGCTTGGTTGACATTTTTTTCGGTACTGTCCAGTAGTACAGAACTATCAACAAAATCAACACTGACATTGAGATTATGTCCCACATCCTTGGCTCGTTTAAGAAAACTGTGGAATGCCTTGTTTTCACCATGAGTCATGACATGCTTCACAAGAGGATCATCAGACAAATAAATGTGTGCAAACATGAACAATACAATTCTGTCACGAAGAGCCCCCACGTTGATAAAACCACGCCCTCCCATTATGATTGGTAAATAAAAGAGATTGAAGGAAGAGCGATGGTGGTATTATCAAATCACTTTTCTTATTTCTTGTTCCGACAAATAAGAGAATGAATGAAAATATTGAAATTCTCATTGAAAAAAGTAACAGATCGTGTATGAAAATAAATCCAAATTTTAGGAAAGGATTGTTAGCAAGAAATATTTTTGATACATTTTTATCGAATCACTTGACGGAATTCTGTTATTCAAAATCACTTCCTGTGAGGTGATCAAAGCTCAGTGATCTGGAATGTTTTCTCTCAAGTCTTTACAAAAGATAATTATGTAAAATGAGACTGATTTCAAGTTGAGTCAAGTTGTAAAAAAAACTCCATACAAACTACTGGTTGAGGGACGCTTTATTGGCTTACAATTCTTGTAAACGTCCTTATTTGTTTTCTGGCACATGGTACTCCCAATCTTGGTTTATTCTTAATACACATTGTAGGTAAACTTAGAACATCCATTTGACCTCTCCCCACTCGGGAATAAAACCATCTCAGTATAAGGAAGAGTGAGTGAGTGAGTATGGTTTTACGCCGCTTTTAGCAATATTCCAGCAATACCACGGCGGGGGACACCAGAAATGAGCTTCACACATTGTACCCATGTCGGGAATCGAACCCGGGTCTTCGGCGTGACGAGCGAACGTTTTAACCACTAGGCTACCCGACCGCCCCCAGTATAAGGAAGAGCTTTTAATATACTTTTGAACTGATTGAATCCCGACAGGAAGATTTTGTCACCATTGTGTGACAAGATAAGATGACGAACTAAGTCTATTACATTGGATCCATGAACAGTTACGCCATGATCGTTTGCAGGATATATACTGAACAACAAAAGTTCCTGTGACACTGAATAAGATTTAATGCAAAGTTATGTTTTTTTACCAAATTTGAAACAATTTCGGTTTGCAACAGATAAAAGACTCCTGTAAGTGTTCAAATGGTTTAATTTGCCCTACTGACTTCAGAAAATGCGTGATTTCATTAAAAAAAACATGAACATGCCAAAATATCAATTAACAAATCAATAGCGTGTGTGTCCATCTCTGGTTGCGATGCAAGCAACTCATCTTCGTCTCATGGAATGGACCAGGCGTCGCACAAAGTCCTGTGGAATATCTGTCCATATCTGCTGGAGCATGTTTCGAAGTTCCTGGAGTGTCTGTGGAACACGTGGTTGACGTCGAAGGCGCCGATCCATCTCATCGCACATGTGCTTGATTGATGAGAGAATAGGGGAGCGAGCCGGCCAGGGGATGACATTCATATTGTTTTGTTGAAGAGAAGCCTGAACAAGTCGAGCAATATGAGGCCGGGCGTTGTCATGTTGAAAGGTAATGCCGGGGCCATGACGTCGCAAAAACGGTAGAACAACAGGGCCGATGATCTCGTCGCGGTAACGCTGTCCATTGAGATTACCCTCTACCACTATCAAACGGGTCCTCTGTCTTCCTGTAATCCCTGCCGCCCCCGAACCGATCTTCTTTCATGACACAATGATTGACGTAACGTTCACCTCGACGTCGGTACACTCGAATCCGTCCATCTCAATGGCTGAGGTGAAAACGAGAATAGAACTTGTCCCCACTGCATGGCCGTCAAGCGTAGATGCTGTCTGCACCAATGTAGACGTGCTTGACGGTGGTTTCCTGTCAAAATGGGACGTCTGGCGGGTCTTCTGGCGACAATCCCTGCACATCTGAGGCGACGACGTACGGTTTGTGAAGATATTCGTCGAAGGCCAGGGATGCTTCTTGCAGTCACTGTTGCTGGCTGGAATCGATTTCGTAGGTGTGTTGTTCGAATCCAGTTGTCTTGTCGATTATTGGTTACGCGTGGCCTGCCACTCCGCAGATGGTCTCTGACTGCATTCGTCTGTTGCCAACGTTGCCATAAACACCAAATGGTGTTTCTGTGGACGTTAAATTGTCTTGCAACATCACGTTAACTCGATCCTGCTTCAAGCATACCAATGGCTCGCAGACGCTTATTTTCGGACAGGCGTGGCATTTCGTAATGTTGAATAATTGTGTAATTTTGTTGTTTTTCTGAGTGGTTGTTGTCAGCACGATGCTAAACAATGCATATGGAATCCCCTTAACGCACATGTTTTATACCCATTCTTGGGTAGTGAAACGCATGGCGCTTGCATAAAAGTCAACTTTTGCATGGAATGCATGCTTTTCTATAGCAGTTGCGTTTTTGGTTACTTGATTCCACACATGTTCTACAATATTGAAAACCAAACTTTACTTTTTTGAAAAATACACTAAAATTGTGTTTGACGTTGATGAGGTACAGTTTCTCCCAATAACTCGGGGAAATCCTTACACGGACAAATACTGTCTGTCATGTTCTATAGTTCTAATTCTATCATTTTAAAGACGTATGGTTGAGGACCACAAAATTGGAAGATACACTCCACGGTTTGGGTGCTTTAAGGATTTAAAGTATGCTTCTTTTGAAAAATAATGTTGAGATTTTTTCAGAGACATTTCTTCATCTGAGTGAAATAGGAGACGGGGAGATCTAAGCACACGATCTTCCAAGAGTAGACCTTGTTCATGTCACTGTTGCGGATTAACTGAAACGTATTCTTGCGGAACTGTGTCTTTTTTTAATCAACTCGCTTCAGTCTTCAAGTAAACAAATCATGCAAACTTCTCCTGTTAATATTCCTGTTTGCTTCGAATTCGAATAGGGCGAGTATTCTTCCGGTATTTGTTTAGTCAAATACGTTTTCCCAGAACGAGTTCCCCCTGTGATAGATACTGTAGTTTGGTGTGAGAAAGGAAGCAGACACTTGTCATTCCTGTTAGTGACTCTGTAGATAGAGAGTGAATGAATAAAAAATGGATATTCCCCTCATATTAAAGATGATCTTGTCACATGCCGACCATATCGTCGACAAGCTACAAACGCGTTATGTTGACGTCGAGATCTGGCGTCCCCTTGCTTCACCTGTTACACCTGTTCGTATCTAAATGTAAATGGAATTTACTGAGTTTGAGAAGACGACGTCAAAATACATGATCTGTGCCGGAGGGGCGAGAGATGCGTCGCACAATCCTCAGACAGTCGTTATGAGGGTTTAGCTGTGAGACTTTTTTATTCTCGGTTTGGTTACGGTTATGAGCCCATTCAGTGAGGTGATGTGAAATGGGGTTTAACGTCGCGTCCGTGTGTATGTGGCTGCTTGTACTAGTCCGGACTGATGCCGATTTATAGTGCTAGCACACTGAGATACCATGCCGCAGTTTAACATGAATACCCCACTCAGACACAGTATACTGACTCCGAGCCGACCAGTCCTTGTTTAAACCCCGTAATGCCGAGCGCCAGACAGGGTAACAACAAGTACCATCTTTTAACGTCTTTTGGTATGACGCGGCCGGGGATCGAACCCAGTACCTTCCGCTCTCCGGACGGACGGTCTACCACGAGACCACGGAGGTGGTCCGTCCGTGTAGTAGACAGCCTTAACTTGACCACTTTACATGCGTCTTATATCACTTCATAATCTATTTGTAAGATGTCTTTTCTCAAAAATGAGTAATAAGTTAAACTGACCTTTCTTCTTCAGTGTGGGGGCACGGGTGGCCCAGTCGTCTAAGGCGCAGCGGTTCGCTGTGCAAAGTTGCTTCCCTTGGGCACGCCAGAAACCTATGATTGAATTGATTGTGGGTTCGAATCCCGGCTCGCCCCGATCATGTTTCTAGGTTGTCAGCACCATACCCGTGCTCGTGGGTTTCACCGATGTGGTAAACGTCTGAGACCTGCATCACCTCGGGCTTTCCTCACGTATAAAGCTGACACGCCGTGATATTACTGGAATATTGTTAAAAGCAGCGTCACTCACTCACCCTTCTTTAATATTCATACATGTAACAAAATGAAAACAAGAGCTCAATATCAAGTTTAAATATATTTACTTTGTTCTTCATTGCGCTGCTTCTGCTGTGTCCACTAAGTCCTGAGCTTGAGATGTCACTTCAATCGTTGTATTATCTTTGACACACAATGGGAATCATATTTGCACAATGCTGAACTAAAAGAGAGTTCTTAATATCAAAGTAATCTCAGCACTTTCATAGAGACATTGTCGTTGATTCTCACAGGCAACAAATACCTGAGTATTAAATACACTAGATACGTAGAAGACAACAAAAGTCATTTTAAACATTTTGCTACAGGAACATCAACATGCGGGTGCTATTTCCTTGTCACCCACAATCTTTTAATCTAGACTAAAATACTTATCATTCCATAATTTCAAATTATGAGTAGGTAACTGATGTAACAGCTCATCGGGTGTTCCAAGGCCGTTATGACCGCACATGTTCTGGTTTTAACTACATTTTAGATCTTATGATCGATCGGTGTAGCAATCTTAATGTTCTTATAAACTGAGGGGCAAAACAAACGAGGCTGTACGTCTCCGTTGATGTAATCATATGTTCCATCTTCTCATGAAGTATCTGAAATATGTTTGTCCAAAAGTGAACTGTACTGGCTTATAGTCAGCATTCCAAAATATTTCGATAGGGTTTTACTTTTTATATATATAATCATATCTAAAACTTTTAAATACACTGGATTAAGAGTGTTAATTTGTTGTGTAGAGTCTAGTTTGCATTACCGCCATAAAGTACTGTTCTTGTTGTGCCCCTCCAGTGATATTACAGAAGCATGTCTCAGCGTTAATCATCACTCACGAAGTTCAGGTGAGCTAACTGATTTTATTTCCCATCTTTACGTTTCACTTTGTCCACCGTTTAAACAAAAAAAAGAATTATAAACGGAACATTGGTTTTCCATACGTAGCGTCAGAAGGGGATTCCGGGTTAGAATGAATCTTCGGGAACCTTTGCTGGTCGTATGAGACGACGCCATTGATCAGGTGGTCGGTGATTGATAGCGTGTGGACCGTTGTTCACACGAACGCACACATACGCACGCACGCACGCACGCACGCACGCACGCACGCACACCTGTCACTGCTACTGGTACTGTTAACTGGTACCTGATACTGCTATTCATGTAAGTAAGGTTGGTATAAAGCCGCTGAACAGTATTCCAGTTACATCACAGCGTGTCAGCTTGATGTGGGAGGCAAGCCCGAAGTGATACAGGTCTTGGACGTTTACCACTTTGATGGAATCCACGAGTAAGGGTATGGTGCTGTCAAACCTAGAAACATAATCAGGGCAGATCAGGATTCGAACCCACAATCACAGTTTTCTGACACACCTGAGGGACTCAACCCTGCATAGCGATCTGCGCCGCTTTAGACAACTGGGTCATCCGTGAGCCAATTCAGTATCGTATTACTCAGCATGTTTATTGTGTTGCTATGTTGAGTCACGTAGTTCGTGTTTAGATAGCGATTATTTTATATCCGGGTCAATAACGGTTGTATAACGGTTATGGGCCGGGAACGCCATATTTGAATACCACATAGGCGAGGGATTCTGCTGTTGGTACCACGAGCGCCACATTGATGGACTAGCCGTGAATGCGGTGAACCATGATATAAACGATAGTAGAAATACGCTTTTTGATATAAACGAATTATTCAGAAACAGTACAAATACATAAAATGCATCAAATAAAAATACAATTAATTTAAACAGATTTTAACAAAATACAGCTTATTGGCAGTGAGTCTACGCCTCTAAGGGCATATGTTTACAAATTAGCATTTAAGTAGATCAAAACATTTCAAGGTCAAGGCTATCTTAATAAATAGTTAGAGATAAACTCAGTGATATCCAGTTGCAATCCTAGGTAGGTGTAAGAGATAAATCTCCCAAAGAATCAATGTTTAGAATTGTAAACAAAACCTACCATGTTTACCTTTGAAGCCCCGCCAACAACTCCTCAGATCAATATTAAATTCAATCAATTGAATACAATTTAATACAGTAAATAGTGCTTTAAATCAAACAGGATTATTCAGCGCTTAGGACGAGATTGCATACCAACAACGCCATAACACTTCATCACCGCCTTCCACATGTATACTTTTATGGAATCCTGGAAGGGACATTGTCGCGTTATCGTCCTTACAAAATCAAGCAAACGGTGACACAATTACCCCAAGCGCGACATCGCGACCATGCAACAGTTTGACCAAATGTCACGTAGTCGCATTGTCGCGCATCGCCTTGAATATTATTTCAGTTTTGTTACCAAAGGTGGACAATTCGACAGCGCGACAATGTCCCTTGTAGAACTCCATAGACTGCTCGACCCCCACCTCCACCCCCGCCCCCCTTTATTGCAGGTCGTCACCGATAACCTGCTAAATATAGGTGAGGCATACGTGCTCGACTGTTATACACCTTTTGAGTTGACTAGCCACACACTGATGGGCTCCTTCAATGTAGAGGTAAGTTCAGTTTGGTAGCATATACGAGTTATTATGTTTATGTTGATACGAAAGAGAGATTGGTCATGGCTCAAAGAAAAAGTATTCTTATTTCAATCCGGTTAAAACAGGAGTGTGAATTAATCAATGGTTTCTGTGTTCCTTCACACATGTATCGGTCAATAAGGGACCAGATACAGTTATGTGTTGCTTATTCGGTGATTTATTAGGTATTTTGTTTTTTAGACATTTCTTAGAAATTGACGGGTGACAAGGAGAACACAATTTCAAGGACAATTTCTTTATTATATAATTATAGCGACAGTCGGCATTATAAATTGTAGCAGGATCACTCGGTGTACATGGGGTTTGTAGCAGGATCACTCGGTGTACGTGGGGTTTGTAGCAGAATCACTCGGTGTACATGGGGTTTGTAGCAGGATCACTCGGTGTACGTGGGGTTTGTAGCAGGACCACTCGGTGTACATGGGGTTTGTAGCAGGATGACTCGATGTACATGGGGTTTGTAGCAGGATCACTCGGTGTACGTGGGGTTTGTAGCAGGATCACTCGGTGTACGTGGGGTTTGTAGCAGGATCACTCAGTGTACATGGGGTTTGTAGCAGGATCACTCGGTGTACATGGGGTTTGTAGCAGGATCACTCGGTGCACATTGGGTTTGTAGCAGGATCACTCGGTGTACATGGGGTTTGTAGCAGGAAACCTCGGTGTACATGGGGTTTGTAGCAGGATCACTCAGTGTACATGGAGTTTGTAGCAGGATCACTCGGTGTACGTGGGGTTTGTTGCAGGATGACTCGGTGTACATGGGGTTTGTTGCAGGATGACTCGGTGTACATGGGGTTTGTAGCAGGATCACTCGGTGTACATGGGGTTTGTAGCAGGATGACTCGATGTACATGGGGTTTGTTGCAGGATGACTCGGTGTACATGGGGTTTGTTGCAGGATGACTCGGTGTACATGGGGTTTGTAGCAGGATCACTCAGTGTACATGGGGTTTGTAGCAGGATCACTCGGTGTACATGGGGTTTGTAGCAGGATCACTCGGTGTACGTGGGGTTTGTAGCAGGATCACTCGGTGTACGTGGGGTTTGTAGCAGGATCACTCAGTGTACATGGGGTTTGTAGCAGGATGACTCGATGTACATGGGGTTTGTTGCAGGATGACTCGGTGTACATGGGGTTTGCTGCAGGATGACTCGGTGTACATGGGGTTTGTTGCAGGATGACTCGATGTACATGGGGTTTGTTGCAGGATGACTCGATGTACATGGGGTTTGTAGCAGGATCACTCGGCGTACGTGGGGTTTGTAGCAGGATCACTCGGCGTACGTGGGGTTTGTAGCAGGATCACTCGGTGTACATGGGGTTTGTAGCAGGATCACTCGGTGTACGTGGGGTTTGTAGCAGGATCACTCAGTGTCTATGGGGTTTGTAGCAGGATCACTCGGTGTACATGGGGTTTGTAGCAGGATCACTCGGTGTACGTGGGGTTTGTAGCAGGATCACTCAGTGTACATGGGGTTTGTAGCAGGATCACTCGGTGTACATGGGGTTTGTAGCAGGATCACTCGGTGCACATTGGGTTTGTAGCAGGATCACTCGGTGTACATGGGGTTTGTAGCAGGAAACCTCGGTGTACATGGGGTTTGTAGCAGGATCACTCAGTGTACATGGAGTTTGTAGCAGGATCACTCGGTGTACGTGGGGTTTGTTGCAGGATGACTCGGTGTACATGGGGTTTGTTGCAGGATGACTCGGTGTACATGGGGTTTGTAGCAGGATCACTCGGTGTACATGGGGTTTGTAGCAGGATGACTCGATGTACATGGGGTTTGTTGCAGGATGACTCGGTGTACATGGGGTTTGTTGCAGGATGACTCGGTGTACATGGGGTTTGTAGCAGGATCACTCAGTGTACATGGGGTTTGTAGCAGGATCACTCGGTGTACATGGGGTTTGTAGCAGGATCACTCGGTGTACGTGGGGTTTGTAGCAGGATCACTCGGTGTACGTGGGGTTTGTAGCAGGATCACTCAGTGTACATGGGGTTTGTAGCAGGATGACTCAATGTACATGGGGTTTGTTGCAGGATGACTCGGTGTACATGGGGTTTGCTGCAGGATGACTCGGTGTACATGGGGTTTGTTGCAGGATGACTCGATGTACATGGGGTTTGTTGCAGGATGACTCGATGTACATGGGGTTTGTAGCAGGATCACTCGGCGTACGTGGGGTTTGTAGCAGGATCACTCGGCGTACGTGGGGTTTGTAGCAGGATCACTCGGTGTACATGGGGTTTGTAGCAGGATCACTCGGTGTACGTGGGGTTTGTAGCAGGATCACTCAGTGTCTATGGGGTTTGTAGCAGGATCACTCGGTGTACATGGGGTTTCACGCGTCCCGCGTTAGGTTTCATACCACGAGTCGGAGGCGATGGGTATAAAACCTTTCGATGAACGCATAAAACCCCATGCACAACGAGTGATCCTGCTACAACAAATTATCCTACCGACATGTTTTAAGATGACATTTATAGAAAACAGCTGTTCGATTGAGCTGAGGTTAACTTGTGCTATCGCGTGAATTTTATTGACTCGGAAAAGGCGTGCGGCTTTGAGAGGTAGAGAGGGGCGGGGGAGGGGGATGACAACCTCGCCCAGATTGTTTGAAGGTCACAGACCGACCGGCAGTACCCAGGACAGGGCAAGATCCGGCAGACCACGTGTGATGACGCCACAGGATTACCCGTACTTGCGCACTTTGCATTTTCCCAACGTGCAGCATCAGTGACGGAACGCCCTATCAATCGCCGCACTGGGAACTGGCAACCAACGGATGGGATATGTCTTCATCCATTGCAGCCGGAATAAACCTCAAGACACTTTGAGATTTTATCAAATATGTATAAACAAAAATACCTTTCAGCTCCAGCGAGCCTCTTCGGGTCATAGATAACAGCGGCTCGGAGCTGAAAAAGCTCGTCTATAAAAGGAATAATTTACTCCGTAGTTTTGATCTATACACTGCCTTGAGGTGATTTGAAAAAAACCCCGATATATACTCTGCCATAAAAGAAAAACAAAAGTAATATCATCTTAAAAATGTGCCAGAGTGTTACCGACATCCATACAAAATTAATACCAAAAATGAATTGGTCATTTCTGCATGGATTGGGATTGATTTGTATGGAAAGAAGCAGGTACTGCAGAAATTTGGTAAAAAGAGGGGGAAAATGGCAGCCACGTGATAGTCTCGCGCCGAAACACACCAACATGTGCAACATCACTTGGGTTATGAAAAACGTTGGGTTTTCATTTACATGCCATCACAATCTTACAGCAAGTGAACAGCGAAAACATGCCACGACTGACGGAAGCCCAACAACTTCAAACAGGAGAACCATCTTCAGCTGTAGCCAGGTTCCCATGTAGCATCAGGCGGCATTACAAGACCGTGGAACGTTATCAGACACTCGGGACAACACCTGACCTTCCCAGTTCTTGTCGACCACGTATCACGACTACAACTACGGCAATACCAGGATTGCATAGAACAACAGCCTAAACAGTGAGGAACCGTTTACGCGCTGAGGGTGTTCGCGCTAGTCGACCATTTAGAGTTGAAATTCTGACGGACCTGCATCGTCGGCTGCGATGTCAATGGTGTCAAGGTCACAGAGTATGACCACAACTGCGATGGTGACAAGTTTGGTGACTAGTCACGTTTAATGCTTCGCCGTGTGGATGGTAGACGTCGTTATTACAGGCTACGCGGGGAACGAAACTGCATACAGGAAGTGAACAGATATGGTGGTGGCAGCGTGATGATGTGTATCCCCTACAATTGTAGTTCTGGAAAATTGGTAGATTCTTCGGCCACACGTCCTTCCCATTATTCAACAAGCAGAGGTCATTTTCAAACAAGACAACGCCCGACCTAACACGGCAAGATTAACAACAGACCTTTTCAGGAATCATAACTTCCAGTCCTGCCATGGCATGTCTAGGTCTCCAGATGTCATGTCTAGGTCTCCAGATGTCATGTCTAGATCTTCAGATGTCATATCTAGGTCTCCAGATGTCATGTCTAGGTCTTAAGATGTCATGTCTAGGTCTCCAGATGTCATGTCTAGGTCTCCAGATGTCATGTCTAGGTGTCCAGATGTCATGTCTAGGTCTCCGGATGTCATGTCTAGGTCTCCGGATTTTGAACTCAACGGAACAGGGATGCACTGAATCAACGACTGCGATCACGTCAGCAACAACCACAAAACCTCCGACAGCTGGCACAAGCACTGAAGGCAGAATGGGTGAACATTACCCAGGCCACAATTCGGGATCTGATTGCTTCCATGGGACGACGATGCCATTCAGTTTTGGACTCTAATGGTGGCCATACAAGATATTGAGAACAGATTACCTTCACCTTCTACTGTTCCATGTGTGTGGAACCTGGGTCAGTGAGAACGATGTGTGCAAATTTAGAACAATCGATTACCATCTGCTGATTATTTATATGATATGTAAGATATACATGTACATCTAAACATCACTTTTGCGAGTGTTTTTTGCAGAGTATATATTCAGATTTATTGCATCAATGGAAATACATTTTGCAGACAATCTGCAAGCACCACAGGTGAACATTCCAATTCCAACTGTGACCAATCTGCCATGGCCGGTGAAGCAGAGACAAAGCGGCCACCCAGGAGACGTATTGAACTTGCAGATTTTCTGGAAGGAGGTGATAAGGTACCTTTTGGATATTTAATAACGCCCATGGCCGTGATCCTGTCCACACATCACGACTGGGGACATCTGGAAGTGAAGTGACAACATCCACTTTCCGTTGTTTGTCTGTCAGTTTCAGACTGTTCCAGAGAGGGGACACTTCAGCCTTCAGCTACATGTTAAAACTGAGGGGGACCTGGACTATTGTCTCCTGAGTGGGGTAGTTTACATAGTTGCGTCCTTACGGCGTGGATTCTAGCATCAGGGGTTTCAGGCTCAGGTTCGCTCTGATTGTTATCCCTTGTTTGTCAATATCATACCAAAGTGATACAAATCAGAGACCTATCTGTCCGACAGTTATATAATTGACATACATTTAATAACAGCGGCGAATCACTTTGGGTTTTGTTACCTTACACCCACACGTCTTAAGTATGGATAGGTGGCATAATATTTGAAAGGAAGTGAATTACAGGAATAATAAGGACTTGTGTTATCTGTCCACTTGGTGATTACAAGTGAAAATTCATAGCTCCACTATCGTGCTGTTCTTTCTGGTTTCATCCTAATGGACTCCATTTATTGCTGTAGACACGGACCCCATCCCCATGTACATACAGACCAATAGCCCCATCGAAGAGAGATCCTGGCCCCTCCTATTCAATGTCAACACATCTCCTAAAACGCTCGGTGAGTGAGGATAGAGATTGAGGTACGTGGGAATTTCAGTGAAATTGTTCCAACAGTGGAGCACTGAGTAAAAGAATGAATGGATTCGAGCCCGAGTCAGCAATAGTCTTTAACACCATGACCTTCACATGTTCGACTGAACAGACACTGACCAGACACACTAACGGTGTGTTGTATGAGCATCAACCCACGCTGGTAGGAAAAGATGTCAGGTCAGCGCACACGTTGTAACACATGACATGATCATATTGTACTTGTGAATCATGCTTCAGTGAATCACCATTGGAGACTTGGCGGGATTCAAGGAGCCAGTAGCCAGGAATCAACACGGGGAGACAATCATGGCCTCTGTCAGGCCAGGAGTCTTCACTGGTAGACACTAATGGTACGCTGGGTATCCTCCAGACAGTGGGACTTATTTTGTTCTTGGAAACCGACGGGAAGACGAACACAGGAATAACAAAGCCAACACTCCTTAATGTTAAAATTTGGTATTAATGGTTTAACTATACATTTTCACCTGTTATCTCCAACAGGAGAACAAAGAGACTTGCGTAATTACAGGAACAATGGGACTTGCGTTACCTCTCTTGGTGATTTCAGGTGAAAATGTACAACTATCGTGCTGCTTCTTTTCTGTTTCATCCTAATTGACCCCATTTATTGATAGGACGCCATGCCAGGCCCTAGTGCATACTCACCAGCAGCCCCATGGGAGAGAGACCCTGGCCCCTCCTACTCACTCGGGTCAAGGCCGCGTGATTTATCCGTGATGGTGAGTGAGTATGGGAATGGTGTATGTGAGTAAATGAATAGATCCATGCCCGAGTTCGCACCATTATTTACCACTTTGACCATCACATTTTCGATTGATGAAACAAGTGGTTTACATAATGAGCAACCATCCACGCTTGTAGGGTACGATGTCAGGCCAGCTCATACATTATAACACATGGACTCTCTGATCCCTTACTATCCTATTGTACTTAAGAATCATTCGTCGCAATTGGAGGCAATTTGCTGAATTAAGGGAGCCTATTTTAGCGTGGAATCAGCAGAGGGAGACAACCACGGGCTCTTTCTGGTCCGGATTCGCCACTGGTAGGCGCTAATAATACATTCTGTTCATCCTGCTCGGGAATACCAACAGAAACCAATCGTAGGCTGGTGAGGTTTATTCTGCTCATGAATACCAATAGGAAACAATCGTGGGCTGATTGGGTTCATTCTACTCAGGAATACCAATACGAAACAATCGTAGGCTGAAGGGGTTCATTCTACTCAGGAATACCAATAGGAAACAATCGTAGGCTGAAGGGGTTCATTCTACTCAGGAATACCAATAGGAAACACTCGTAGGCTGAAGGGGTTCATTCTACTCAGGAATACCAATAGGAAACAATCGTAGGCTGAAGGGGTTCATTCTACTCAGGAATACCAATAGGAAACAATCGTAGGCTGAAGGGGTTAATTCTACTCAGGAATACCAATAGGAAACAATCGAAGGCTGAAGGGGTTCATTCTACTCAGGAATACCAATAGGAAACAATCGTGGGCTGATTGGGTTCATTCTACTCAGGAATACCAATAGGAAACAATCGTAGGCTGGTTGTATTTATTCTACTCAGGAATACCAATGGGAAACAATCGTAGGCTGGTTGTATTTATTCTGTTCAGGAATACCAATAGGAAACACTCGTAGGCTGGTTGTATTTATTCTGTTCAGGAATACCAATAGGAAACAATCGTAGGCTGGTTGTATTTATTCTGTTCAGAAATACCAATAGGAAACAATCGTAGGCTGAAGGGGTTCATTCTACTCAGGAATACCAATAGGAAACAATCGTAGGCTGAATCGGTTCATTCTACTCAGGAATACCAATAGGAAACAATCGTAGGCTGAAGGAGTTCATTCTACTCAGGAATACCAATAGGAAACAATCGTGGGCTGATTGGGTTCATTCTACTCAGGAATACCAATAGGAAACAATCGTAGGCTGAAGGGGTTCATTCTACTCAGGAATACCAATAGGAAACAACGTGGGCTGATTGGGTTTCTTTCTACTCAGGAATACCAATAGGAAAAAATCGTGGGCTGGTAAGAGGTTTATTCTACTCAGTAATACCAAAAGGAACCAATCGTAGGCTGGTGGGATTTATTCTGCTCAGGAATACAAAAAGGAAACAATCGTAGGCTAAAGGGGTTTATTCTGCCAGGAATACCAATAGGAAACAAGTGTAGGTTGGTGGGGTTCATTCTACTCAGGAATACCAATAGGAAACAATCGTAGGCTGAAGCGGTTCATTCTACTCAGGAATACCAATAGGAAACAATCGTAGGCTGAAGGGGTTCATTCTACTCAGGAATACCAATAGGAAACACTCGTAGGCTGAAGGGGTTCATTCTACTCAGGAATACCAATAGGAAACAATCGTAGGCTGAAGGGGTTCATTCTACTCAGGAATAACAATAGGAAACAATCGTAGGCTGAAGGGGTTTATTCCGCTCAGGAATACCAATAGGAAACAATCGTAGGTTAGTGGAGTTCATTCTACTCAGGAATACCAATAGGAAACAATCGTAGGCTGAAAGAGTTTATTCTGCTCAGAAATACCAATAGGAAACAATTGTAGGCTGAAGGTGTTTATTCTGCCCATGAATATTATTAGGAAACAATCGTAGGCTGAAGGGGTTTATTCCTATCAGACATACAAATAGTTAACAATCGTAGGCTGATGGGGCTCATTCTACTCAGGAATACCAATAGGAAACAATCGTAGGCTGGTTGTATTTATTCTACTCAGGAATACCAATAGGAAACAATCGTAGGCTGGTTGTATTTATTCTTCTTAGGAATACCAATAGGAAACAATCGTAGGCTGGTTGTATTTATTCTGTTCAGGAATACCAATAGGAAACAATCGTAGGCTGGTTGTATTTATTCTGTTCAGGAATACCAATAGGAAACAATCGTAGGCTTGTTGTATTTATTCTGCTCAGGAATACCAATAGGAAAAAATCGTAGGCTGGTTGTATTTATTCTTCTTAGGAATACCAATAGGAAACACTCGTAGGCTGGTTGTATTTATTCTGTTCAGGAATACCAATAGGAAACAATCGTAGGCTGGTTGTATTTATTCTGTTCAGAAATACCAATAGGAAACAATCGTAGGCTGGTTGTATTTATTCTACTCAGGAATACCAATAGGAAACAATCGTGGGCTGGTTGTATTTATTCTCCTCAGGAATACCAATAGGAAACACTCGTAGGCTGGTTGTATTTATTCTGCTCAGGAATACCAATAGGAAACACTCGTAGGCTGGTTGTATTTATTCTGCTCAGGAATACCAATAGGAAAAAATCGTAGGCTGGTTGTATTTATTCTGCTCAGGAATACCAATAGGAAAAAATCGTAGGCTGGTTGTATTTATTCTGCTCAGGAATACCAATAGGAAACAATCGTAGGCTGGTTGTATTTATTCTGCTCAGGAATACCAATAGGAAACAATCGTAGGCTGGTTGTATTTATTCTGCTCAGGAATACCAATAGGAAACAATCGTAGGCTGGTTGTATTTATTCTGCTCAGGAATACCAATAGGAAACAATGATGGGCTGATGGGGTTTATTATACTCCGGGATCCTTCCAGGGAAACGGTCATTCGGTGGTGGAGACTTATTTTACCCCGAATCCCTACGGGCAAGAATCATGCGGTAATTGGAACCAATCTTCTCCCATTATCCACTTGGGGGACGATCATGGGAGACATGAACTGTTCTAGAATTCCTCAGGGAGATACTTTTGTCTCCTCACTGGCTCCAAAGGAGCCAGGCATGCTGCAATGAGAACCTCATTTGCCCTGGAAATCTAACGAGAAACCATTTCGGGTCAGATCTCTGTAGGAAACAGGTAACATTTATCCCCCATCTAGATGCGAGCATACCTGTTCTAGTAAACGTCCTGAGTTCCTTTCTGTCAGACAGAATATGTTGAAACCCTCCATTCCGTCCTTGTCTTTGGGACAATACCATCCTGGGCTTGTGATCCATGTGTGAAAAGCAGTTGGTTCACGCGTGGAGCTTTTTTTTCTTTGTTGTAAAATTATATTATACATTATCACTGGCGTTTTCAGTAATGTTTGGGCCGCCTCCGTGGTCTAGTGGTAGAGCGTCCGCCCGGAGAGCGGAAGGTCCGCGGTTCGATCCCCGGCCGCGTCACACCAAAAGACGTTAAAAGATGGTACTTGTTGTTACCCTGTCTGGCGCTCGGCATTAAGGGGCTAGAACAAGGACTGGTCGGCTCGGAGTCAGTATACTGTGTCTGAGTTGGGTATTCATGTTAAACTGCGACATGGTATCTCTGTGTGCTAGCACTATAAATCGGCATCAGTCCGGACTAGTACAAGCAGCCACACACACAAATACACGTGCATGCACGTCGCTATATAAGTGCAATAATCTTTGACGCGACGTTAAACCCCATTTCACCTCACCTCACCTCACCTCACCTCACCTCACCAGTAATGTTTGAGTTAAACGTTAACATTTCGGTGGCGATGTGTTTCTGTATCTTTCTTGTTCTTCGTATTCAGCGCACGCCTGGCCCGTCTGGTTATAGACCGTCATCGCCATCCTCGCTACATCCAGGACCCAAGTTCTCCATCACCTCAAGACACATGCCATCCCGCTTTGCCACCACAGTAAGTTATTTAGGGATGGACATTGTTGGACAACATTATGTAAACAAAACCAGTGTTGCCTATCCCAAACAAGGTGAAACTGACTTACATTTTTGTCACCTGATTCCGCAAACCCCATCTTTTCCACCCATCGTCAATTAGCGATAAACATACTGTGTTTTCAATGTGGAGATTAAATTTAATTTAATTTGTAACCGAGCGCACAGTTTCCACAACTGTGCATTTTGTAACTCATACCTGTACATAATTTCAAAATGCTGACCGACAATGATTGAGGAAGTAGAATTTTTTAAATATTAGCTTCCACTTTGATGCGGCCGAAAATTAGTTATTTCAATCAGAGATGGTTATTGATATTTGAAACCCCTGACTGACCAATCAGAATCGAAGAATTGACCAGTTTCCAAATTAATGATAGAAAATTGTGTAAAAAATGGCAGATAACTAAACAGTACATTGATTACTTTGAGACTTGTCAGGGATGATATGAAAGATGCAGTATACCTTCCCGAATCTGGAGGTTTTATATATATCAGTAGCAGGGCATTGACTTCTTAACACCACCCACAATCTAAAAAGTACCATAATGTTTATTGACATTGTAAAATAAAAAAATGTTATCAGAAATTTCCTGACAGTTATGAGCTCGACATGACGTCACATTACCTATCTCGGGCCAATCATTTCTCTTAAAACCCCAACGCTGTTCAAACCCTGACAAGCAATTATTTTGCTTTGAAATGTAATGCATATTATTCAATGGACCGAAACCTATTGTTTCAATTCGTTTTCTTTATAGGTTGAAGAGGAGTAAGAGTTATTTCCCATGTGTGTGCAAACTTAGCAGAGTGAGTGAGTGGGTGAGTTGGGTTTAACGCCGCTTTTAACAGTATTCCAGTTATATCGCGGCGTGTCAGCTTTATAAGTGAGGATGGCCCCAAGTGATGCAGGTCTCAGACGTTTACCACTTCAGTGAAACCGACGAGCACGGGAATGGTGCTTTCAAAACATAATCGGGGAGAACTGGGATTCGAACCCTTAATCATAGGCTTCTGGCGTGCCCAGGGGACCCAACTCTGCACAGCGAATCGCAGCACCTTAGACGACTTGGCCACCCGTGCCCCTTAAGCTGAGCGGAAGGGAGGACGCCAACAGGAGACCAACATGCACACACGTGAACAGCAAGAACATTGAAGACGAATTACAACACCAATGTATTGTCAAGATTCTTTATTGAGTAATGCAGGCCACTTGGCCCAGAGTACAATACCTTTAGGCCAAGCGTATTTGTGAGTCTTACACTTATTCAATGATATGTGACATCATACATTACATAATACAATATATATATTTTAAAACTTGAATTTGCATACATTTTGTTTTCAGATACAAAGCAAAACCTTTGATTGTTGAATGTGTTCTGAAATTTCTGACGAGAAGGATGTTTATGGTAATATTGTGACATGAGTGAACTCGTCTTCAACAACTAATTGATCACAATGGTAACAGTATATAGCAGCAGCTGGTCAATATAAGGTTTCGCCTTATTTTCACAATACCGCAGGTTTGTATTTTTAAACTAATAGATATAGTGCGAATCGTAGCTGCAACACAGATCCTCTTTATCTTAGATACCTGGTGTGATATTCTTCTCTGACGCTAGTAATGAGGTGAAATAATTATAATGTGACAGGAAATCTCAGCTTGTAATTTTTTTAAACCATTTCTGTATTTCTATATCTACACATCTCTGTTTAATAAAGCGACTAACCCTGTCCATATCCAAAGGAAATATCTGCAAACAGCAGAGTCGATTGTAAGATTCCGACTTATCATGAGCATGTGTTTATGAATCACTATCAAATAGTAATGATACCAGATTGTCGCGAAAAGTTGAGCGCATGTCCGCCCCACCGGTGGCAACCGTCACAAACACATGCAAAGGCAAGTCAATTGTTCACCCGAATGTTGCAACCTTGATCAAACAACTTCTGAGAAAGAGTCGTAAGACGCTCTTTGACATGTTGGTAGAAAGAGCATGCTCGATTGTAACTCTCAAGAAATGTAAACACAAAGGCTGGAGCTGCTAAAATATTGCTCGACATGAAGGGAAAGTTGAAGTCATCTCTCTTCTCATGCAGTCTGTTGGAGAGTGTTTTGTCACTCGGAATCTTTATGCATAGATCTAAATATAAAACAGAATGGGCGGTCTCACTGGTCTGTTTTTCGAGTTCAGGTGGGTAAATCAGTGGAAGGGAATTGGCTATTTGATTGTTATTGAACGATATCAGATCAACGATGTACCTGAAGCTTAAGGTTAAACCAATCCGAACAGAAATGCCGATATCATATGAATAAAGAAACAGATCCGCAAGAAGGGAGAACAATTGATGCCCATGGGGGATGCCTACTTCTTGCCTGAATGTCTTACCCAAAACTTTTACGTAGATGTTATCATTTTTCACAAAATGTCCTGAAAAAGATACGCAACTGTATCTGTGGTCACCACGTTTTGTAACAATAGCCAATTCTGAAGACACTAAAATTTTAGATTTGTCCATTCACCTTTCCAAAAAGTTTTTACATATCTAATTTTCTTTGGAATTCTATAACCGAGTCTGCAAGTAGGACATCCTCTGCAGAGAGCAGAAGCGTAATTGTTTCAATAACTTCACTTAAAAGATTCCCAGGTATTCACTTCCCTCTGTTTCAGACAGTAACTGATTGATGAAGGAGATTAACAAACGTGGGCTCCACATACAGCCCTGTCTTACCACCCAAAAGGTGTTATAAACATCCGACCTGCTATTGCTTATTGTCACACTTACGGAAACATATTTATACATATTTTCAAGAACTTTATACCTTGTACCATGGGTTCCTTTTTGAAAAAGTACATACAACAATTTCGATCTATCAACAAAATCAAATGTTTTGGTTTTCTGAAATATGTTTGACACAATGCCTGGCAAACAAAAGAATCATCAGTTGTTGAATTTCCTCTCTTAATGTTTTGTGTATTATGTATGCATTAGAGTGAAGGGTTAGGTTGTTATCATATTCGGTAAATAAAACATGATTATCTGAAGAATATTTATTACTTCATTTTGTGCTGACATAAATCGTACAAGTGAGGAAGTAAAGATGTGTAGAGTGAGTGAGTAAGTTTGGTTTTTCGTCGCTTTTTGCAATACTAACTCAGTATCACAGAGGGGGACACCAGAAATGGGCTTCTTGTACCCATGTGGGGATTGGAACCTAGATCTTCGGCGTGACGAGTAGACGTTTTAACAACAAGGCTACTCCACCGCCTGGAAGATGTGTAGATGTCGTAGCCAGTGGTGCAACACAGGATCAGCAGATGGAGATGTGTAGACGTCGTAGCCAGTGGTGCAGATGTGGAGGATCAGCAGATGGAGATGTGTAGACGTCGTAGCCAGTGATGCTACACGGGATCAGCAGATGGAGATGTGTAGACGTCGTAGCCAGTGGTGCAGATGTGGAGGATCAGCAGATGGAGATGTGTAGACGTCGTAGCCAGTGATGCTACACGGGATCAGCATATGGAGATGTGTAGACGTCGTAGCCAGTGGTGCTACACAGGATCAGCAGATGGAGATGTGTAGACGTCGTAGCCAGTGGTGCAGATGTGGAGGATCAGCAGATGGAGATGTGTAGACGTCGTAGCAAGTGGTGCTACACAGGATCAGCAGATGTAGATGTGTAGACGTCGTAGCCAGTGGTGCAGATGTGGAGGATCAGCAGATGGAGATGTGTAGACGTCGTAGCCAGTGGTGCAGATGCGGAGGATCCGCAGATGGAGATGTGTAGACGTCGTAGCCAGTGGTGCTACACAGGATCAGCAGATGGAGATGTGTAGACGTCGTAGCCAGTGGTGCTACACAGGATCAGCAGATGGAGATGTGTAGACGTCTTAGCCAGTGGTGCAGATGTGGAGGATCAGCAGATGGAGATGTGGAGATGTGAAACCTTTTTCCTCCTTGTGGAGCAAACACCTTTCACCCGGCGCGGTTAAAATGTTATTGAATCGAAATTATCTTTCCGAAAATGTCATTCTTTTGCAAATGTTTTCATTTGTTCAGAATTCGCCGTGAGAAGTATAATCCCACAAAATTATCAATGGTTTAGAAGTAAAAACATAATTTTTGTTCATGACCCTACTTAAAATGCGACTTTGTTTCGGATCATACATGTATGTGAACATGCAATACGTTTAGTGACCTACTCATCTTCAGGACACCAGGGCTTATCTCGTCAATCTAGAACTGCAATAATGGCGATGTGGTTTAACCTGCGGCCATATCAATTTCAGGGCACGGGTGACACAATCGTTTAAGGCGCCGCAATTCGCTGTGCACAGTTCCGCCGTGTGGGCACGCCCACAACCTATGATCCTTGGTTCGCCCCAATTATGCTTGTATGTCAGCTAGCACCATCCCCGTGCTCGTCGGTTTTTCCAAATGGCCCTGCATCACTCATTCATTCACTCACTCACTCACTCACTCACTCACTCACTCACTCACTAACTCACTCACTAACTCACTCCGTGTCATATACAACAAAACATATGCCCTGAAATAACTGACGGTGCAATCTGTGCTATTCTAGGTATTTCATCGTCCTTTGTTGAATGTATATGGTATACATTTGTTTTGTTTTTGTTTTGTATAACTTTAAATAGTCACGATATGGCCAAAATTGTGACTTTATAAAAACATTCACTCAATAAAAGAGCTGGAAATAATTCAATGCAAGTGAGAAAAGGTTCCAGATTTTATTTCTATTGCTTGTTTATAATACATGTTAATTGCCCTCGGGTTTTTCCTTATCTTTTCAGCAGTAAATAATAGAACATTTGAGCCTTTGTTGTATATAAAACAAAATCCTAAAGCCTTATCATGATAGTTCAATTACTTATGGCATTAAAAATATACTAATCAGTGGTATCGGTTTAATTGCATGCACGTCAGTGTGTGTGTGTGTGTGTGTGTGCGTGCGTGCGTGTGTGCGTGCGTGCGTGCGTGCGTGTGTGTGTGTGTGTGTGTGTGTGTGTGTGTGTGTGTGTGTGTGTAAGTGGCTGCTTGTACTAGCCCGGACTGATGCCGATTTATAGTGCTAGCCCACTCAGATACCATGCCGCAGTTTAACATGAATACCCAACTCAGACACAATATACTGACTCGAAGCCGACCAGTCCTTGTTTTAGCCCCTTAATGCCGAGCGCCAGACAGGGTAACAACAAGTACCATCTTATGACGCAGCTCGGGATCGAACCCCGGACCTTCCGCTCTCAGGGCGGACACTCTACGACTAGACCTGGGAGGCGGTCGTAAGACGCTAGACGAACTCACACTGTGTGAGGGCAACTGTTAACAGATTACTTTAATCATTGATGCTTTAGCTTGGTTATTATTGGCTAGTGCAAATAAATACTTAAAATAACATTGGTTTATCTTCGTCAATGCGCCCTGATGCAACCGGTCTGTCTATTTAATTATGTTGCTCCTTCGTGTGTGTGAATTTAGGTACGCTTAAAACTATTTGACAGTTACGAGTCGGCACCTTTATGTGTGAGGAGTTACTTCAGCGTGGGCAGCAGCATCTCTAGTTAAGCACCGTGTACGCAAGAAACACAACATGTGTACTAGTGACCTAACATGATGCTAAAGTGAACTATTCAACAGCGTCGCTATCATACTGATGCTGATGATGCTGATGATGATGCTGCTGATGATGATTATGATGCTGATGCTGATGATGATGATTATGATCATCATGATCATCATCATCATCATCATGATAGCGACGCTGTTGAATAGTTCACTTTAGAGCCAACCATTTGCTCTTTGATATTTTAAATTTTTATTTATTAAAACTATCAGGCCTCCCAGACGGAATAAATAGTTTGTTATCAAGATCACGTTAACAAAACATATCTTTTAATGAAATCCTTTTTTGCTTTACTGGTTGGCTACCAGTCCCAGTGCAGAATAAATACTGCGAAGTTCTTGATTTGGAGGACATCGGTAGCTGATGCAGGGATCGTGTTTACTTTATATCCACCCTTGAATTAAGAGTTTCATCTATCCGCGACTTAGCAAGATGAAATTGTTACTTATTTTGTTGCTCTTTGCCCCAGATGTGGTAGCAAAGATGCCCGAAGTTCAAACCCATCTGTTTCAAAGAGTCTTTTCTCTGGATAACATAAATGTTCTAGAGATCCCCTCCAGTTTTAGTCAGTGTGACGATTTCCTGGAATGCGGGTCAATCTGTTCACGGGACGATCTGTGTGTCGCTATGGTGCACTATGATGGCGAGTGCTACACCTATGCTTCATCCGTTTCGCCATCTGGCATCGCAAAACCTGGCGCCAGAGCTTACACCAAGCGCAGAGGTGAGATACGTATTACAAGCCTTATGTTTAATGCTAACTTCACATGTCTAATGCATCAATCTATTTCATAAATGTATTGCAGTCATTACACTTCATTGCTTTAATCCAAATGTGATTGTTAAGCACCATTATCATTATCATTATCATTGTGTACATCACCATCCATCTTGCTAGCTTAAATACTCAGCAGTTGGTCGCACAGGAGGGCGACGTTCACTTATACACCTCTAGTGACGTCAACCTGTTGTTTCACGGGAGTTAGTGTGTGAGTGAGTTATTTGAGCCATATAGCGACGGCAAATGCTGATACAGTATCAACAAGACACCAGCGTTATCAGTATCCAACGCCATGGAGTACATGAGAATTTTCTTTTGAATTTAGTGAATATAAAATACATGTATAACAAAACGCCTGAAGAAGAGATCGGCACTGTTGTCTCTTTCTGCCATCAGAAAAAATGATTAAATTTAAAATTAATTCTTACAAAAGGCCCTTCTCTGGAACAAAATAATTCATGGCAGTAAATTCTCGAACTCTGTCTTGGGTATGTCTTAGATAAGCTATTCCAGTAGTTTCTGAGAAAACTTGTCCCCATTGCAGAGACTATGCACTTTGTAAAAAAGCATGGCTCAAAAGGCCGCCGTGACTGTGTATGCTCAAAATCTAAAAACATGTAGTAGGGGAGAAGAAACTCTGGGAAGAAAATAATTTATGGAACTAATTTTCGAACACAGTCTTTTCAAGTATCTCGTAGATAAGCGCGCAAAGTTTCATTCATGTAGCGTCAGTAGTTTCTGAGAAAATATGTCCCCTTTGCAGTCACTACGCGCGGAATAGAAAAGCATGGAGCAAGGGCCATAACTCTGTAAAAAAAACTTTAGGGCACCAATTGTGTGTGCAGTACTTTCCTGCAAAACTTTTAAGATTTACAGTAAATGCTTTAAAGTTATATTGAAAGTATTCAAGACAAATATAAAAAAGCACTTAGTTAATGACATATATGTATATTTCAAACTTAGATACCCGCTCACGCGGGAAAATAGATTTTTCAAGTATGTTGCTGGATAATGTGAATCCCTTGAATTTGAAAAGTCCACACAGTCAACAATATATACCGAACCGCAAAAGAAACGTCACCCCAAGTAAAATTGCTTGAAAATTGTCATTTAAATATATGGGTATTTTTTGTCAAAGTTTCTAAAATTTAACATTACCTTTTCTGGAAAAATGAAATTTGATGATAAAAAATATTTAACATTACCTTGATAAAAAAAAACAAAGCAGAAAACAATAAACCGATCGCCCAAACGCATCACTGAATCGTCCATGGTAACCCGATGCACGTGGAAATTGAAATGCACATACGTTCCCCCATTCCTTGCCTTATAAAAATCCACCCAGATCGGATAGCATTCAAGCGTTATTGAATTGCTACCACATGCCAAGATTGACAAGAAATCAGCAACACCAAGCCCTTGGACGATTGCAAGCTGGACAAACCGCCCGGCAAGTAGCCAATGCATTTCAAGTCCACGTAAGGACCATATACAGGCTCCAGCAACGGTACCAGACCACCAACACTACAGATGACCGACCACGTAGATTGTGCGACAGCATCTTCAAGATCGCTTTGTTACTGCTGCGGAAACTGCTCGACAGACCATGGGGGCAAAGCGGGGACACACCTACGACACATAAGTGCATACACCGTGCGTCGACGATTGACGAGACACCTCCACTGTCACAGGCCACACCGAGGACCCATTCTGACACCAAGTCATCGCCGGGACCGTCTTCAGTGGGCAACACAGCACCAGCATTGGCGCCACCAACAGTGGAGAAGAGTCCTCTTCTCAGACGAGAGCCGTTACTGTATCTCAACAGCAGATGGCAGAGAGAGAGAGAGTCTGGCAACGCCGTGGGGAACGTTATTCGGATGCTTGTGTTGTTGAGAGAGACTCGTGGGGTGGTCCGAGCATCATGGTGTTGGATGGAATTGGTCTTGCACAGAGGGTCGGCCCTGTGGTCTTCCAGAACATCGGCCCAGGGAGAGGCAATGGTGTCACAGCAGCTCGGTACATTGATCAAGTCTTGGGACCACGCGCCATACCTCATTTGGCACGTCGCCGCAACCACGTGTTTCAGCATGATAACGCCCGTGTCCACACTGCGAGAGCAACAACAGACTTCCTCCAGCAGAATGGCATCAGAACCATTCAGTGACCTGCCCTCAGTCCCGATTTAAATCCAATTGAGCACCTGTGGGACGCGATTCAAAGACGGCTGGATGACGTCTGACCAAGGCCGACATTGCAGTTGAACTGCGTGAGGCGTTCCTCAGGGGTTTGGTTCAAGTGCCTATGGCCTTCATCAACCGCCTCAACCATTCCATGTATCGACGTTGCACGGCAGTCATCAATGCACATGGCGGACACATGAGATACTGACTTGTGATGCCATTTTCTCAGAGACTAGAGTGTTTCACTTTCAGAACATTTGACACTTTAATTTCAACCTTCATGATCAGTTTTGCCACGTTTCATCTTTTAGTATGTCTCAAAGTATGTTTACAGTGTTTGGACAAATACGGTTTCTGATGCATATATCCATGGTGACGTTTCTTTTTCGGTTCAGTGTATGTTTGACGGTGAACCATTCCTCACAAGGGATAGACCTATGAGATCTGTCCTCATTTAGATTAGCAGATATTCGTGACTAAACTGACTGTGGCCAATACATCGTCGCAAAATGACCTCATCATGTCTTGTCTGACAACCAATTGTTGGTTTCAATTCATAAAGTTTATTGATTCGTACTTGGTTGTCCCACCTTCTTTGCATGAGATCCCGAGTATAACTTTTGATGGTTGGCTTGAAATTACGAGACAAGGAGTAGAGATCCAGCATCTGCTTTGCAGTCACCTGCTATGCCTATATGACATGGCTACAAGCAAATTGGCCAACAGAAAGATCCTTATGAAGTTCTAAAATGTCTTGGATAAAAGGATGATTCGAGGACACAGTTTTAAGTGCCTGAAGACAAGACAAGGAAAATATTGTACATTGCATTTGTTGCTGAATATAGGTCAAAGTTGTTAAGATAGCTTTGGCTTCAGCAGCGAAGATTAAACCTTTATCTGGGCTTCTTGTGGAAACAGTTACATGGGTCCAATGACAGTCACACTCGCCACTTTGCTACTATCTGCAACCGCGGATACAGTGACTTAGCTTTGGAACTGCTGGGTGACCTAGCCCGTTGTGGCTGGTAGGTTTTGCCTCGTGCCTCCAGTCAGATGACTACCAATGGTACTTTGCCACAGTTGGCAACTGCTGGGTCCACCTTCTCTATGTTGTGCTCAAGTATGGGCAGATGTGCTCATTTAGATCGAGACCGACCAAGAGAACCGACCAACTGGAGGAACTCTGTTGAAACTTTCTCGCTTCGTCGTCCATGTAGACGTATCACCAGAGAGTGGTTATCAAAAGTGGATGAATTGGATGAATGATTTGACGCATGTACATGTCACCTGTCACATTCCCCTTTACAGTGACAACAGGCAACAATGATCAAGACAATAGTTCATCATAATATGAAATGGTACTTTCATTTGGCGTGGTCAGTGCTTTTTCACAAATCGCGAGTGCTGTTTATGTCATCTCACATAGGTGTTAGTCACAGAATGATTGACTTAATATCATTTATACAGGTCCAAAAGTCACCAATCTTTAATGATGTGTACCATCTGAAAATTTCAAAAGTGATTTCCCAACAAAAGACATATTCAGTTTAGGTGCGAATATACCAAGGATTTGTAGTATTCCCCAGCTACTGGTAAGTTGTTTTAGACACTTGGGTCAGATATATTGGTAGGCAAAGCATTAACACCACTAAGATATTCTTTCCAACCTAGGTATTGCAACATACAATACTTCAATACTTACAAATTCAACAAAAGTTAAGTTGGTGGTTATTCTCATTTTCTCGATCATAATGGTGGATTTCTAAGTCATAAGTAGCGGCTCCAGCCGTGGGGTACATGACCCTCATTTCTGCAATTGCTGCTGCTCAAATTAACATTTAAGATTAAGATAGCTCCCATAGCTATTAAAATACACTACCGGGCAAAAGAAAGTTCCCACTTTAAAAAATAGTTGTATAAAAAGCAAAAAAGCTGGTACAGGTTTGAACCCCCGCAGAAAACATTCGCCCAAATGCAACATGACCACAACCACAACGCAGATTTTCGAACGCAGCTTTCCAAATCATGCATTGTTGAAAACGTGCAAAACGTGATTTTGAGACATTGGTCCAAATGCACGTGCGTGATTGTGGCATAAATACCGACGTTGGACAGAGGAGGCATTCAGTAAGCACAAAAACACCAAGAATATGCCCAGACTTACACAAGCGCAACGAGACAGAGCGATCGGTATGCCTAATATGGGGGCTACTCAACGTCAGATAGCCAGAACCTTCAACTGCTCCCAGACCACCATCAGCAAGTTGATAATCCGCTACCAACAGACAGGACAGACTCAAGACCGGCCAAGATCGGGAAGACCGAGAGGGACAACACCGGCCGAAGACCGCTACATCCGGCAGATTCACCTCCGAAACAGATGTGTGACGGCGACGTCAACGGCGGCAACAGCACTAGGGCATGCCATCAGCGGACGAACAGTCCTTCGACGACTTCTTACTGCTGGTATACGAGCCTACCGACCCTTCCGTGGAATGGCCTTGACCCGCCTACACCGTCAACGCAGATTGCAATGGGCACGAAGGGTACGTCGGTGGCAGCGACGTGACTGGGCGAGAGGGCTCTTTACAGATGAAAGTCGGTTCTGTCTGTTCAGGAACGATGGCAGAGTTCGAGTTTTTCGACGAAGGGGAGAGCGACTGATGCCAAACTGCATTAGAGACGTTCACCCGTTTGGAGGTGGAGGCGTCATGGTATGGGGTGGCATTTGTGGCTGGTTATCATCCGAGGAAACCTGAATGCTCAGAGATACAGGGATGAAGTGTTGAGACCTGTTGTGGTGTTCTTTATTCAACATCAGCCAAGAGGATTAATTTTGCAACAAGACAACACAAGGCCTCACAAAGCCCGAATTGTTCAAGACAACCTGAACAACGTTAACGTCAACGTATTGCCCTGGCCACCTTGTTCTCCAGACATGAACCCCATTGAACATCTCTGGGATCATCTTGATCGTCAGCTGAACAGACTCTGTTGAACTTATGGAACAGGATTCCTGTTGGCGTTATCCGCCGACTGACGACGTCAAAGAGGAGGCGTGTGTTGGCGTGCATGGATGCCCAGGGTGGTCACACTCGCTATTGATGACGTGTTACCTGACTACTGTGTCATTAATGGACTCTTCATGCACTTTTTCAATGAACTCGGATTTGTGAAATTTTATATTTGGACCCGCTGACTCTTTCTTTGTGTATTTCGGAGAATGAAATATCGGCATTACATAGAGAATCTCACCCGAGTGTCTTTTGATATCAAATATATCAACACGAGTTCATAAAAGTGGGAAAACTCCGAGGCTTGCCGAGCACCATTCCGATTTTCAAGCCTTTTTAACTAGAACCAGCATGAGATGTGTCTGGACCTTAATCGAACGTAGCAAAGTGTGTTTCCATCGGGCACGTGGTCTCACAAATAAGTGTTGTGATTCAACTGTTGATAACGAAAGGATTGTCGAAGACGTGGAAAGTTTGTATAATGTTACGTGAGTTTATATCCTCGTCGCCATTGTGGCATTCCACTAGACTTTGCTTCATACAATAGCTGGACACTGTTCACTGGACAGTGTTCACTGGACACTGAAACACTGGACACTGGACACTGGACACTGTTCACTGTTCACCGTTCACTGGACACTGTTCACTGGACACTGGACACTGCACACTGGACACTGGACACTGTTCACTGGAAAATGTTCACTGGACACTGGACACCGGACACTGTTCACTGGACACTGGACACTGGACACTGTTCACTGGACACTGGACACTGGACACTGGAAACTGGACACTGTTCACTGGAAACTGGACACTGTTCACTGGACACTGTTCACTGGACACTGGACACTGGACACTGCACACTGGACACTGTTCACTGGACACTGGACACTGTTTACTGGACACTGGACACTGCACACTGCACACTGGACACTGTTCACTGGAAACAGGACACTGTTCACTGGACACTGTTCACTGTTCACTGGACACTGGACACTGGACACTGAAACACTGGACACTGGACACTGAAACACTGGACACTGGACACTGTTCACTGTTCACCGTTCACTGGACACTGTTCACTGGACACTGGACACTGGACACTGCACACTGGAAACTGTTCACTGGACACCGGACACTGTTCACTGGACACTGAACACTGGACACTGGACACTGTTCACTGGACACTGGACACTGGACACTGGAAACTGGACACTGTTCACTGGAAACTGGACACTGTTCACTGGACACTGTTCACTGGACACTGGACACTGTTCACTGGACACTGCACACTGGACACTGGACACTGTTCACTGGACACTGGACACTGGACACTGTTTACTGGACACTGGACACTGCACACTGGACACTGGACACTGTTCACTGGAAACAGGACACTGTTCACTGGACACTGTTCACTGTTCACTGGACACTTGACAGTGGACACTGAAACACTGGACACTGGACACTGGACACTGAAACACTGGACACTGGACACTGTTTACTGGACACTGGACACTGCACACTGGACACTGGACACTGGACACTAGACACTGTTCACTGTTCACTGTTCACTGTTCACTGTTCACTGGACACTGTTCACTGGACACTGTTCACTGGACACTGGACACTGGACACTGGACACTGTTCACTGGACACTTGACACTGGACACTGGACACTGTTCACTGGAAACTGGACACTGTTCACTGGACACTGTTCATTGTTCACTGGACACTGGACACTGGACACTGAAACACTGGACACTGTTTACTGGACACTGGACACTGGACACTGGACACTGTTCACTGGACACTTGACACTGGACACTGGACACTGTTCACTGGAAACTGGACACTGTTCACTGGACACTGTTCATTGTTCACTGGACACTGGACACTGGACACTGAAACACTGGACACTGTTTACTGGACACTGGACACTGGACACTGAAACACTGGACACTGGACACTGAAACACTGGACACTGGACACTGGACACTGAAACACTGGACACTGGACACTGGACACTTGACACTACACACTGGACACCGGACACTGGACACTGGACACCGGACACCGGACACTGGACACTTGACACTGCAACACTGAAACACTGGACACTGGACACTGGACACTGGACACTGAAACACTGGACACTGGACACTGAAACACTGGACACTGAAACACTGGACACTGGACACTGCAACACTGAAACACTGGACACTGGACACTGGACACTGAAACACTGGACACTGGACACTGGACACTGGACACTGAAACACTGGACACTGGACACTGAAACACTGGACACTGAAACACTGGACAATGGACACTGAAACACTGGACACTTGACACTGGACACCGGACACTGGACACTGGACACTGGACACTGGACACCGGACACTGGACACTGGACACTGGACACTGGACACTGCAACACTGAAATACTGGACACTGGACACTGAAACACTGGACACTGGACACTGAAACACTGGACACTGGACACTGTTCACTGGACACTGGACACTGAAACACTGGACACTGGACACTGAAACACTGGACACTGGACACTGAAACACTGACACACTGGACACTGGACACTGGACACTGGACACTGAAACACTGGACACTGGACACTGGACACTGGACACTGGACACTGAAACACTGGACACTGGACACTGGACACTACACACTGGACACCGGACACTGGACACTGGACACCGGACACTGGACACTGGACACTGCAACACTGAAACACTGGACACTGGACACTGGACACTGAAACACTGGACACTGGACACTGAAACACTGGACACTGAAACACTGGACACTGAAACACTGGACACTGGACACTGGACACTGGACACTGAAACACTGGACATTGGACACTGGACACTGAAACACTGGACACTGAAACACTGGACACTGGACACTGAAACACTGGACACTGAAACACTGAAACACTGGACACTGGACACTGGACACTGAAACACTGGACACTGAAACACTGAAACACTGGACACTGGACACTGGACACTGAAACACTGGACACTGGACACTGCAACACTGAAACACTGGACACTGGACACTGAAACACTGGACAATGGACACTGGACACTGAAACACTGGACACTGGACACTGGACACTGAAACACTGAAACACTGGACACTGGACACTGAAACACTGGACACTGAAACACTGGACACTGGACACTGGACACTGAAACACTGGACACTGCAACACTGAAACACTGGACAATGGACACTGGACACTGGACACTGAAACACTGGACAATGGACACTGGACACTGAAACACTGGACACTCGACACTGGACACTGAATAGAGACACAAAGACAGGAGTGAAACAAATGAAATAAGTCGATGATGATAGATGTTTTCTCTGTAAATTTGTCACTGAAAATTAGGTATGCCTAAATTCTAACTCTGTAAATGCCCCTTCAAGGGGATGGACGAGCACTGGTCTACAGACGTCGGGGAGAATATTACGCCGGAACTGCGTACAGGAAGTGGACAGGTTTGGTGGGGGTAGCGTTATGTCGGCGGCTATCTCTTATCACGAAAAACTAATGTTCACCTTGAAAATAACATTATGTTCGATAGCAGTACAATCATGGTAAATTACTTAATCATATTTTGCCAATTATTACGAGATCTATACATATCTAGCAATGAGGGCACGATATTGTCATTAGATCTGTTGTCAGTAGCCGCAAAGTCACCTATAATGAAATATTTATTTCAAAGAAAAACATTAACATTACGTTTGAAAACGCAAGCGACAAAAAACATTTCCGTCATCATAATAATCATAAGCATGTGTTTGGGCATCAAAGCCAAATAGTGATGATACCTGGTGTTCGCGAAAAGGTGAGATTCCCCACCCCAACTGGTGGCATAAACATGTGCAAATGTGAGTCAACTGTTCACATGAACAGAAACACGGGAACATATGGTCAATGTCAAAATAGGGGACTACAAGGACAGGAAATACCTGAAACAGGAATTTTAATGCTTGGATGCAAGAGCGATGATGGGCATTCCATGCTATAATAACGAATATGGAAAGCTGAATTGTCAAAGATCGAAATGATGTATAATATTGTGCATTTCAGCCAAGACATGCCCACCCGACTTCCATCAAGACAAAGAAGCACGGCTGTGCGTGAAGATCGTTGCGAATCCTTACGGAACCTTCAATGAGAAGAGATGCACCGAACAGTCCAAAGATGCCCGTCCTGCCCAGATTCAAACAGCACGGAAACATCGAGCAGTGGTGATCTATGTGGATAAAAAAGGTTATGGATTATATACTAGCCACATAAAGAAACTGTGCACGGAGAAAATATATTCTGGATTGAAATACAACACAGCAAGAACAAAATGATGCAGACGCTGTAGCAGCTGAATGATCGGACCATAAGAAAATGTCAACGGGACCTGAACAACATCTGTTACGATGACGTCAGAAGATCAAAATGGAGTAGGGGGTCAAACGACAAAGTCACAAAGTCAATAACGGGTATGACCACCCTGTGCGTGAATCACAGCAGTGCATCGGCGACGCATGGAGTCCACCAAATGGGCATGGAAGGCCTGGGGAATGGCCTGCCATATCCTCCTCAAATCCTGTGCCAAGTCACGGACGTTATCTGGAGGATGTGAAGACGACGCAGACGGCGCTCCATTTCCTCCCACACATGCTCTATTGGGGAGAGATCTGGAGAAATTGCAGGCCCTGGCAGTAACATGACATTGTTATGGTGAAGGAAATCCATTGCGACCCTAGCCGTGTGAGGACGAGCGTTGTCCTGAACAACCACCAAAGGGGTTCGGTGCCGTGCTGTTATCCCACCCCAAATCATCACAGAGCCACCTCCAAAACGATTCCTCTCCACAATACAGTTGCATGCATAACGTTCTCCCAAACGCCGGTAGACACGTTGGCGCCCGTCACCGTAGGAAATGTTGAACCTCGATTCATCTGTAAAGACTACATTTCTCCACCATATTCGAGGTTGGCGAAAATGATTTCGACACCATCTTAGACGGTTGACTCGATGACGGTGTGTCAGTATGGGACGTATGGCAGGGCGTCGTGGTCGAATCCCGTACTGACGTAAACGATTCCTGACAGTGTTGGGATGGATACGGCGCAGTCCAGGAATTGTCTGGGACGTCGTTACTGCCGTTTGGAACCTGTGTCGGAGATGTGTAACTCGAATCCATCTGTCCTGTCTTGGCGTCGTTACTCGGGGACGTCCTGAACGTGGGTGGTCGGCAACGTCATTTGTGTTCTGATAACGCCTCACCAATGCCGATATCGTGTTACGATGGCATTGGAAATGTGTTGCCACCTGTTGTTGCCTCATTCCCGCTCGGATCATTCCAATGGCTTCATGACACTGTGCAGCTGTCAATCTTGGCATGATTTGCTTGTGATATGCTTGAGTCTGCGCCTGAGAAGTTTTGAGTTTTTGAATGACCACAGATCATGCTTTCCAAAGTGGCAGCGAATTTTGAGTTGCACATGCTGTGTACAGCTGCACAGGATGCACGTGCAGTAACACACTGCACGTCCATAAGCCCCCGTCAATGACGTCATATCGCATGGCACGTGCATGAGCGTTTGAATGTCTCCAATAATTGCTGTGTTCAAATCTATATTTCATATATGGACGGTGTGCCCTTATATCTATATTTTCTCCGTGCACAGTTTCTTAATGTGGCTAGTATATATCAGTTGTATGTAACAAACTGCCTATGGTTTCAATTAACTTAGAAACTGTAATTATGATTGAAGGTCGCTATTTCTTGAAAATAACAATACAGCCTCTATGTGAACAATATGGCACGACCAGTATAAATCAACTGACAGGTGAGTAATATGAGAAACTGTATTATTGATTCTATGAGCCAGGGAATATAAATGTAACTTATTTGATTTTAGGAACCATGTCAAACGTCTTCGTTGGTGGCAGAACAAACGCCAAGGGAGCCTATTCCTGGTTGGATGGCACTGCGATCAGGAGCAATATGTGGTGTCTGGGTAGTTCTTTTGGCCAGAAATGTGTTCAACTTTGGACAAAGGGGGGATTTTGCCTGAAAGATTGTGATTGCTATTCTTCTAAAGAAATATTGTGTGAAGTGCCCCTGAATGAGTAGCAGGAAAGTTGCACTGTACACTTTTATTTGACTATTGTGAGAGCGTCCCGAATCCAAAATATATCCTTCACGTACCTATTAAACTCTCATTAGGTGATATTGTGTTGCGGACATTTTAGTCCATTTACCAAATTTAAAAATTTGTTGGTAACAAACCAAGATATAGCTAATGATTCATTACAGACATTATCATAAGAAATTTTCAAACATTAGATTAATACAATATGTGCTGTGCTGAAATATTACAATTTGTGAAGTCGACATTATATATATTGTAACAACTGATGACTGAATTTTCTCTGGTCATTCATAGGTTTTCAAGGTATTCAGGGATCATATTAAAAATTAACAAGCTTAGCTGAGTTTAGACATGTGTACTAAATGATGTTGTATATTTAAGAAATTATCTTGGATATGACTTTGTCAGATATTACTCTAGGGAATACATGTTATATCTGTAATCAGCCATGACAGCTGGCACTCACATATCCACTTTCAATAACTAGCGCTTCGAAAATGATGATTGACTTACATGTATGCTTATTTGGCATATTAACGATCGGATTTGTGTGGCTGGATTATTAATATCAAAACTAGGACAGACCAAGGAAAAAATATTTACAATGTATGGCTGTTATATTGTTGAGTAAATATCTACTTCTGTAAGTAGCCCCTACAGACACACCTCTGTGTTTTGTTAGATCCGTGTCACATACCTTTATTACATTAGCAAGAGACCCGTGAAGATTCCGGGGTAGAATAGGTCTTCAGCAACCCATGCTTGCCGTAAAAGGCGACTATGCTTGTCGTAAAAGGCGACTAACGGGATCGAGTGGTCAGGCTCGCTGACTTGGTTGATGCATGTCATCGATCCCAATTGCGTGGGTCGATGCTCATGATGTCAAACATTGGATTGTCTGGTCCAGACTCGATTATTTACAGAGCGCCGTCATATAGCTGGAATATTGCTGAATGCGGCGTTAAAAAACAACAAACAAACAAAACATTAGCAAGAGATAACTGAAATAATACAGGCTGTTTGAAAAAGTCAATACCTCAATAAACAACAAAATGATGGTTGGTACACCACAAATATTACTCGCACGTATATGGAAGATTCAAACGAATAATTTCGGTATTTGTAAAAGAAAACTCGCATTTAAACATACATTAAAATACAATCTCCTCCTACCGGGTACCCACTCACTGCTGGGTGAACAGTGGCACATTTCAAACAAAGTCACTTGCCTAATGAGACACCACACGTGGTACATGTGCTTCAGTGTTGGGCAGGACCGAAACCCTAGAAACTCTCCGGAGTCAAGCTGCGTAACGTGGTCACCTATCCAACTACTTACTCTCCGAGACCTACGTTGCTTAACTTTACCTGGTTTGTGTGTGACCTGTGCTCTGTGCAAAGGATCACGTGCCACCACAGGGTTAATTAGAAACTTAATGTAATAATTATAAGCGTTTCGAACTGACCCCAGTGACTATGCTATTCGTATACACTTTATATAGGGAAATAACAATACCAATGTTGTTGTATTTTGTCTCTCCGGTACATATTTCGTACTGTGCTACATGTCTTTACTTGAGTTTGTAACATTGGTATTGCTCGTATATTTTCTTAAAATCTGTAATTTCTACGAGCTTGGAAGATTGGATGGGCCATCCTGTCTATTATGTCGTCTCTTGCGACAGGCAAAGATTACTTTGGGATATCGACGGCGTTTGAATATTACAATGGTCATATGCTGCTGTTGGTAACTAAATAACTATGTATTTAGAAATGCGCCTATACTCTAGACATGGTAGATAAACTGTGTATACTAACTGCGAACGCTACCCGTGAAAGGATAAATGCGGTCATGAAATAAATAAATTGCCGTTTCAAGTAAGGGAACGACAAAATCGAAACTGCACCTCTTAGATGAATATGTATAATGAATTTGTTGTTGACATATTAATCTGAAACCCACCTTCATCTTGTAAATGTTCATCTAATCTTATTTAAAAATTAATAATAAAAAAATAAAAATGAACAGCTGAGAAGAATGCGTTGAACTGCTTGCCAATTATGCATTTTGACAAAAAGATATAATTTTAGTAGTAGTTTATTCAGAAGTAATATAAGCCCCAGACCCAGGTTCCACATGGACTATAGAGATTGTCTCACAAACTGTAGAAGCATATTAAATGTGTGGCTTGCACCACATGCACCACAGAGGTTGACACAGAGGAATTAATTCCCAGCTGCTAGATGTACGCCTAATGACTGATTTAATATCATCCGGCAATTGCATGTATTTCATTACTATAATGGCGTTTATTTAAACAGAAATGCAGAAAGTCAGTCCTGGTCCTGTGAAAAACCATTGTGAAAAGAGCGCATGTGAGGAAAATGTTGTCTCAGACGAGGAAGAGTTCATGTTTGTTTCTGAAATATGAAAGTTTTATTTCCCTCATCGTGTATAAGAATACTCTTCTTGAATAATGCCAATAAAATAAAGTGTTCTGGCAGTAGCGTTTCTTGTACAAGTAGTTACTTTTAGTACAAGATTATGTAAAGGACGTGGTTGTCACTACTCACATCAGATATTATTCATCATTAACAATATAAAACAAAATTAAGGAGCACTCCAAGGAACTACTTCAGGACCCCGCGCCGGAATTGTCTCCAGTATCAGGCTTGTCGCTTCAAACTCAACGGCACCGGACGTTAACACAACTATCAACCGCTGACGGTTCATTGAACTACATACCATAAGACCTTTTTGCTTCAAACAACAAAAGTTACGGTCTAGTGCTCAGGGCGGTCGGTGTTTTCGTTTTTGGGTTGTCAGTGTCGGTGGTGTACAGAGTTGCAAAATCAAATATTTTGATAGAATTGAACTTGGTTCTATCTGTGATTTTGAAAGCCCAAGCACGGGTACAGCACGGGTACGGTGCTGACAAACCAAGAAACATAATCAGGGTGAAATCCACCAACATGGGGACGGTGCTGACAGACCAAGAAAGATAGTCAGGGTGAAACTGAAACCCATAATCATTTGTGTCTGGCATGCTTAAATGACAACAGTGTGTTTCAATGACACAAGTCTGTTTAAATGACACCAGTGTGCTTGAATGACAAGTGTGCTTAAATGGCACCAGTATGCTTGAATGACACCAGTTAGCTTGAATAACACAAGTGTGCTTTTTGACACCCAGTGTGCTTGAATGACACCAGAGTGCTTGAATGACACCAGTGTGCTTGAATGGCACAAGTGTGCTTAAATGACACCAGTGTGCTTGAATGACAAGTGTGCTTAAATGACACCAGTGTGCTTGAATGACAAGTGTGCTTAAATGACACCAGTGTGCTTATATGACACAAGTGTGCTTGAATAGCACCAGTGTGCTTGAATGACACAAGTGTGCTTGAAAAGCAAAGTGTGCTTGAATGGCAACAGTGTGCTTGAATGACTCAAGTGTGCTTCAATGACACAAGTGTGATTAAATGAGACCAGTGTGCTAGAATGACACCGTTGTGATTGAGTGACACCAGTGTGTTTGAATGACACAAGTATATTTAAATGACAACAGTGTGCTGAAATGATCCAGTGTGTTTGAATGACAACTGTGTGCTTAAATGACACCAGTGTGCTTAAATGACACCAGTGTGCTTATATGACACATGTGTGCTTGAATGGCACCAGTGTGCTTGAATGACACAAGTGTGCTTAAATGACACCAGTGTGCTTATATGACACAAGTGTGCTTGAATGGCACCAGAGTGCTTCAATGACACCAGTGTGCTTCAATGACACAAGTGTGATTGAATGACACAAGTGTGCTTAAATAACACAAGTGTGCTTCAATGACACCAGTGTGCTTCAATGACACAAGTGTGATTGAATGACACCAGTGTGTTTCAATGACACAAGTGTGCTTCAATGACACAAGTGTGCTTCAATGACACCAGTGTGCTTCAATGACACCAGTGTGCTTGAATGGCACCAGAGTGCTTGAATGACACAAGTGTGCTTCAATGACACAAGTGTGATTGAATGACACCAGTGTGCTTTAATGACACCAGTGTGCTTCAATGACACAAGTGTGATTGAATGACACAAGTGTGATTGAATGACACAAGTGTGCAGAGTTGCAGCACTTTAGACCACGTCCATGTCCCAGCTGCATGAAGGGATCATAACATTCATGTTAACCACCTCAACACTCCAGTGCCATGAAATGAATGTTTATTGTTTTTATTTTCACAACTTTGACATTCACAGAAAAAACATACTTTGTGCAAATAATACAAAGAAAATGAAACTGTGCTAGCTGATATTTCCTTCTCATGTACATATTTATGTGTTTTACATTTACTTCAGGAACAGTAACTGAGGTATCCCATACCTTGTTTGTGTCTCATACAGTCAGAGCAACACCAAACATCTTCAATACCACGGATTCAATATCAACAGATTTTCAACAACGTCAGCTTTTTTCCCAACAGAGGAAGATCAGCATGTCTGTGTTATTCTTGTACCAACTCTACTCAAACAGTAATAGTCATCAACCTGGCTGCATGCCAGTAAGTCGGAAAGTCTTGACAACAGAACTGATTTTTAAAATGTTTGCAAGCAAAGTCTTTCTTTCATCGTCACACATGGGAGTAGACTGCAGACTGACTAGGACCATAATTAACATCCTCATGTGTCAGGGGAATCAGAGCACTTCTTCTTCCGCCCTTTCACTGGGAGTTTTGCATGATCGTCAAACAAGGTATTCTTCTCTAGAACCGTGTCCTCTGTGATTCTGATCTCTGAAGTATAGAAAATATATGTCACCTCATTAATTGTTTATTTACTTGTTGTTTAACGCCGCACGCACTCAGCTATTAAAGCTACATGACGGTGGTCTGTAAATAATCAAGTCTGGACCAGACAATCCAGGGATTAACATCATGATCCACGCAATTGGGATACGATGACATGTATCAACCAAGACAGCGAGCCTGACCACCCTGATCACGTTAGTTGCCTCTTACGACAAGTATTGTAAGTGAGTGAGTGAATGAGTGAGAGGGTTAACATGGCTTTGAACGATATTTCAGTAATATCACATGTCAGTTTGTGGGAGGAAAGCTCAATGTCATGAACGTTTTAAATATTTACCAATTTGTCAAAATCCATGGCATAAGCAAGGGATGCTACTTTGCCCAGTGGAAGAGACAACTGACCACCCATTCCCCAAAATGAAACCACAGAAATATATGCCACGGGGTCACAACTGTTTACACAGTCATGTATCAGTGATTTGTATGCAAACTCCACTCTTGTTTCATTAGGGTGCAGACCCGTGATGATCCGAGTAAGAATTGATCTACAGCAACACATGCTTGCGTGATTCCGTGACTAACGGGATCGGGTGGTCAGGCTCACTGACTTGGTTGATGCTTGTCATCGTATTCCAATTGTGTAGATCGATGATCGTGATGTCAATCACTGGATTGTCTAGTCCAGACTCGATTATTTACACACTGTCATTCTATAGCTGGAATATTGCTGGGTGCGGCGTTAAAGAATAAACATACAAACAACATCATGACATCTTCCGGGGGCAAGAGAGTTAACTGACTTTAACAGTCCAGTTTCAACCCTTGCCGAACTAGGCAACCCGGACTTTGGATGTGACAAGCGAATGCCTTAACCACAAGGCTACCCCATTGCCCCTCTTAGGTATCAGCAGACACAAATTAATATGCTGAGAATAAATATGCCATGATACAATTTCGGTCCAGTAAACTCAAATGTCTTTGGCACAGACTGAAATGTGGGTCTCATTCCCAGTGCTTGATTGGTATTATTAATAGGCTAGCGTGGTGAAGGTGGAATATTGCCGACAACAAACTTCACAGCTAGCATCTCGTACCGTATGTTCCGTCCTCCCGAGCCTTTCCCTGCACAACCGTCTTCTTCAGTAGTTTCTCCGAGTCCTCTGCTACAGTGATCAACTGAAATATATAGAGGCAGAGACTGCAAGCATATACATGTTCTGAATCATAGACAAACTACCGTATCTGCCAAAGTAGCGCCAAGGTAGAATATCTTGTCAATTATTGGTTACGCGTGGCCTGCCACTCCGAGGATGGTCTCTGACTGCATTCGTCTGTTGCCAACGTTGCCATAAACACCAAATGGTGTTTCTGTGGACGTTAAATTGTCTTGCAACATCACACTGACTCGATCCTACTTCAAGCATACCAATGGCTCGCAGACACTCATTTACGGACAGGCGTGGCATTTCATAAAGTTAAATAATTGAGTAATTTTGTTGTTTTTCTGAATGGTTGTTGTCAGAACGATGCTAAACAATGCATATGGAATCCCGTTAACTCACATGTTTTTATACCCATTCTTGGGTAGTGAAATGCATGGGGCTTACATAAAATTCAACTTTTGCATGGAATGCATGCTTTTCTGTAGCAGTTAAGTTTTTGTGACTTGACTCCATACATGTACTACAATATTGAAAACCAAACATTACTTGTTTGAAAAATACACTAAAATATTGGTTTCACAGGAACTTTTGTTGTTGAGTATAGGAATAGTGGTCCATATAGGATTAGCAGGCCAATACGAGCAGACTACCAATTGCAGGGAGAGTTGATCAATAGAAATGTCATTGTGTGGGTTGTCATTGTGTGGGTGTATTCATATTGACCTGGAATGGGTCATTACGCATGATCTGTCCCAAGTGAACTACTTTTGTAAGACCCGAATCTTGGTCATTCTGACTTGCAAGTTAAACAAACAAACAAACAAACAAACAACCTCTGTTCCTTTTCAGAAAATGTAGATAAATGTGCAGTGCCTGATGATATCTACACAGATGGTCTATTGTTGGATCACATGCTAACAACAAACAGAACCTTACAACTTGATCCAATTTAGTGGCCTCCCAGGACAAGCAATTGTGTGTGGACCTGCTATAACAACCCTCCTCAGCTTGTGTCAAATTATACGTATTTTTACCTCCTTGATTTTGTTTGCATCTGTCTCCTGTGTGTGTTTCCGGAACTCATCATTAATCTTTGATCTTCCAACTGAAGGCGAAGAAGAAACCATACACAATATTAACCATAACACACAGTTAATGTGCAACACATACTTCATGATTACTTTCTGTAAGAAATATGTTCCTTTTTGTTTGATATGGAGGTGAGGTGAGATGGGGTTTAGCGTCGTGTTCAAGATTATTTCACTTATATAGAAATGTGCATGCACACGTGTGTGTGTGTGTTTGTGTGTGTGTGGCTGCTTGCAAGAGTCAGGACTTATCTTGATTTTATACTGCTAGCCCACTGTGACACCATGCTGCATTTTAATATGAATAAGACCTTAATATGAATAAGACCGCTTCTGTGGTCTAGTGGTAGAGCGTCCGCCCGGAGAGCGGAAGGTCCGCGGTTCGATCCCCGACCGCGTCATACCAAAAGACGTTAAAAGATGGTACTTGTTGTTACCCTGTCTGGCGCTCAGCATTAAGGGGCTAAAACAAGGACTGGTCGGCTCGGAGTCAGTATACTGTGTCTGAGTTGGGTATTCATGTTAAACTGTGGCATGGTATCTCAGTGGGCTAGCACTATAAATCCGCATCAGTCCGGACTAGTACAAGCAGCCACACAAACACACACACCTACATGCACGTTGCTATATAAGTGATATAATCTTGGACGCGACGTTAAACCCCATTTCACCTCACCTTTAATATGAATACCCCTCCCAGACGCAGTATACTGACTCCGAGCCAACCAGTCCTTGTTTTAGCCCCTTTATGCCGAGCGCCAAACAGGATAACAACAAGTACTATTTATTCCCATCTTTTGGTATGATGTGGCTGGGGATCAAACCCCCTCCCTTTCACTCCTTCAGGAAGATGCTCCACCACTCCACCATAGAGGCATGATTGACATGCAAGTGTGTATGTTTTAAGATTTGACCTTTCGGCATCACTACATCATCTTACAGCATGATTAGAATCCCATGACACAGCTAAGTTGTTCAGAAACCACAGACCATTACTAGCAGGCATCCTTAAACAATAAGAATTTGTAGTGCACAAGAAAAACTATTTCTACTACCTATATATATCCTATGAGGCCAAAAGATTATAAAAAGACATATATTTTTTTAGTGTAAACAGCTACATATTCCTGTGCTCAAACAGACATAAGATGCTCTTTCTTGAAGGTTCTTGATGCATATGTGTGTCTGAGAACAAAGAGCTACATCTCTTTTAAGCTAAGGAATACTCAGAGCTACAGATAAAGATTATTTGTGTAAAATACCAAAAAATATATATTCAAAACCAAATTACTCTCAATTAACTTGCATAGAGAAATGCATGCATTAAATGAAAAACTCAAATGTATAAAAACAGCACGCATAAATATCCAATGATGATTTTTCAGCATGCATACAAAGGAGCTAATTTGCAAAACAAAATTTAGAGCTAATTTACTTTCCGAGTCAATTAAGCCTATATGTTTAGAACAGTTATCATGGTTACATACATCTAAAACATTATTTCATTTTTTTAAATCTTAAAATGTTCACTCTTTGGGGGAAAGAAACAAAAAATATGAATAGATGAGTGAAAAAATATTGGTTACCCAAAGGAAAATGTAAAAACCCAATTAAACTAGAAACCCTACTGTAAAAACTCAATTGCTCAAAAAGTTATCTGGAGCTCTGATACTTATGTTGGTGTGATTGATAGTAATGCAATAAAAAATCCAAATAGGCCATGTTGGCTGGACCTGCAAGAGCGACTCCATCGCCCTGGAACACCTTCTTCCTGGCTCGGTGTAAAGACCGGAACACTGACAGTACCTGAAAAAATACGAGAATCTAAATATACAATAAAATTTCAGAAAACAAAATTTCGAAAATACATGACATAATATGAAAACAGGGCATGATTAACTGATGGCCCGTTAGCCTATGGCCAGTTAAAATTACGAAAGCCTTGCTGAAACAAAGTAGATGGCCCGTCTACCTTGTCAAAATTTCACCTCTTCTCTGTGTATGCTTATTAATTGCACGCTGCTCATGAATCACGTAATTTCACTGAGAAAATATTTAGGGGGGATAAGGTTGTATGATTGGTTAACTCAAAGATCATCCTGGGAGAATGACACAACCGGCGTCATTTAATAACGTTGTGTACAACAACATCTTTATTTGCTCATAAAATCTACACAAAAGGAGGCAAATGTTGGTAAAAAATTAATCTCAGAGTGCATGAAATGACGTTTTAGAGGTGAGGTGTTCGAAAAAGATTTAAGAGCCCTCTGGGTAACCCTTTCCTGGCCTCCAACATTTAGGTTTGGAGCTGACAGTTTGGAGAAGAACCAGTAACTTTTGAAAGGAACAGGCCCTGCTGACTACATACAAATTTGTTGTTACACTTGACCCCTGTGACAACTTTATACATATAAGGTGTATTCATTGCCTTCTACAAACATTACTGAAGATACTTTTAACATCAATGTAAACAAGTGAATAATGAATATCTAGAAAAACAAAGTAAGAACCAGAATACAATTAGTTTCAATCCAAAAGGAACACATACCAACATTTAGTGTTTATTGAAAATTACCTTCTCAGGATAAATTACATGAATCAAAGCTTGGCAAATACCAAATGATATAGAACATTAAATTTTAGTGTTAATGCTATTGTTGCAGTGTCCAAACCAATTGAACAGCAAATGTGAATTTGTTTTAACTGCTTTCTGTTCACAAAATAAGTGACTATTTTGAAAATGTCTACATTTGCGCAAAGCGTGCGTAAAATGGTCTTAATCAACCCTATCAACAAAACCGGATTTGTATTAGCCTGTACACTTGTAGGAATGTATGAGTTTGGACAAATACAGCTACATCAAATGTTTCAATTCCACGTAATTGTCAGTATTAACTAACCCTGGGGTATATCACCAAATGTGGGCGTGGGTCTTGTAGTGGAAATATATAGGTTCGGATTTCACTGTTATTTAGCTATGAACAGTTACGCAGTTTCGACCTTATCAGTCCAATTTAGCATGCGTTGATGTAAATTACAATTAGAACATCTGGAATATTTCACTGTAATGCAGAAAACGGGTAGACATCCCGTTGTTTATGAAATTTCTAAATATCACCTTGGCCCTCGACATGTGAATATGTTTACACTCTTCTTCGCTTGAAGGAAGAAAAGACAGCATTTGTGTCAAGTCATTACGCACAAGAGCGTCTGCTTCGTCCTTTATGATGTATGGAATTATATTATTTTATCGGCACTATCATCCTAACATATAGTATACATAAATGCAAAAATCTAAAAATTCTTCAATATATTAGAAAATAAGGATACTGTAACCTATTTTACATAATATTTATTTTTATTGGTGACGTTATTGTGATAGTTATAAGTGCAAGGTAGCTTGAGCTATTTTGTACAAAACTAGAATATTTAGAAACGGAAAAGAAATTATTAATGAAAACATACAGTGTAATTGCGCACTGAATAAACATGGATTATGTACACAAGTATTGTTTGTAGAAGCTAGATTATGTTGGAATCTACGTGAGTGGTTTCATCTACTCGTATTGCAAAACGTAAACACACCGGTAAATACTATTTGCTAATCCGACTTTTTTATTCAACCAGCTTCCCTAGAAACGAAAACAGGATGGAAAGTATGCCACTTTTTTACGTTAATTATCCCGTAGAAAGTGCTTTTATTGTAATTATTTTTGTACTTTAGTTCATATAAATGTCCAGAAAGTGTTTGCATTGAAACAAATACGAATTTTAAAGATATTCTGATCAGGGACTGTGATATTCACGGAATGTGAACTGTGATGTCAGACAGATTCAGTGATTGACAACAATCCAATGCTAAGAAATACTATTTGCCGTCACACAGAGGCGAATAAGTAACCGATCATGGTTAATGTGAAATTTCTTAATATGGTTAAAATATGCCTTGTTAATTTTTTTTAATAAATCTGTCTGATATGAAAAAATAAGAAATTTTCGCAGACTTGCGAATATTGGCATGAAACAGATGAGCTCTGTGGGTGGGCTCCAATAGGTTTAACTGACCATGTTGTTGCCATTCATTATGGCACTTCTATTTTTATGTCAGTTTTTATGGTCTTGCTTAATTACTAATGTTAATGAATTGCCTTGATATTTTCCAGAAAAAATTGAACATTATGACCCTAACAATACGTATCGTCCAGTAACATATTTTCGAACGACACCTATTTTCAAACAGCCGTATTTGATATTGATTTGTCACTATAAGAAGAGGTTTGACATCATCAAAGCTGTCGCCTAGAGAGTGCACGTGTTCGGCCTCTCAACATTGGGTTCATATGAAGTACTGTACACCTGTCAGAACATTCCCTTGTCAGTCAGAATTTTGGTGCCTGTGGCATGATAAAAGTAAGAGTAAAACCTTTGTGAACACTATAATTTGACAAACATTCATATTTTGTGAATAGGTTTCAAACTTTCAATTACTTTTGAGTTTTAAGGCCGACCTGCACAAATAATGTTGAGAACTGTGCACAAAAACATGCCTGTTCATTCATGGAAATCCCGTAAAGTACGAAACCAGTCAGGTGTTCGAAAATAGGTGACAGTCTGGTGCAGCAGATGTTTACAGACGAGGTAATAGAATCAAACCTTTCGTCAAGGATTTGTTTTCTTTCAGAACGTAGCTGAAGACATCACCTACTGGTTTGAAGCAGATTTTTTTTTTTTTCACTCATCCCTCATAATATCAGCAATGTCATCCTAACTTTTCAAAATTAGGGTATGTCAAGACATATTTGTCAAGTATCAGTCCATGCTGTTACCTGTCAGTATATAGTAGCAACAGCAAACAAATGTGGCGGATAGAATGTATTTTCATGTATACAATACCCATATTGAAATGTACCTCACCCCCTGTGGCCCTATTGAATTATTCCTCAAACTAAGTCAAATGGCACCCATGTTCTTACTATGACTGACCAGACTGACCAGACTGACCTGTTTAAGGAGTCTGCCAATGAGCCCTGGAGGATTTAAAGTACACCTTTACTAGTCCAAATGGTCACAAATCATGAAATATTTCTTAATAGTTCATGGTTTTACCTATGACTTACAAAAGGGGGGTCCCCGTAATATTAATTTTGAGAGTCCCAGCTGGCAATATGAAGGTCCTGTGAAGTGATGAAATGGTGTAGTGTCGGTACATTTAGATCATTTGTGTAGAGCCTGGAATGAATCAATGATCATGTGGACAGTGGTCATGATTGATGGATGAAATTACGGACACCCATAACTGCTCTTGATATGCTGTAGGTACAATGGATATTATTGTGCATCTTTTTGCTATCGCTAAGTAAAGATCTGAGGATATCCCATTACGGGTCACGTCAGAACGACCTTTCATCTGACCAATCAAAGCGTCTCTTACCAGATCATGAAAGTGACAGTCGGAATGTGTTTTCGAATCATGCAACCTCGAAAACGTTAACACGGGTTATTCCGAACGACAGTTACGGCTGGTACGACTGATTCCGTCAAAATTATCGTCTGTCTCTCACTTCCGTGGGATAAACGTTTGAATGGAGGAGGCTTTGCACAGTACGTGGGAAGCACTGCCATTCAATCTCAACCATATATGAGACATTCCAGAATGTTCGTTTGTTCAGTTTTCAAAATTTTAATCAAGAAATGTGTCAATATATTTTTCAAGCGTAGTCTGAAATGGAAGTCGCCAGGTTGAAACGAGTGCTGTAAAGCTCGAGAAAGCTGCTTTCTAATTGGCCGATGTGGACTTCTTGTTAGTCATTTCAGTGGTCGGTCAAAGGTCGTTCTGAAGTGACCCGTAATGGGATGTCCTCAGATCTATGTTTTGCGGCAGCTAGAACTTAGATCTGATTTTAATGAGATTGATTCATTTACTGCGTCCAATCTCAACATTTGCGTGTACTGGACGCACCTTTGTGCGTCGCATAAAACCCGGTAGTGAAACCTCATTCTACCAAAAAGTGGGTTTGTGTTCAATGTCTGTTGCAGCACTCAGCAATTTTCTTGCTTTTTGATGGCAGCCTATAAATAATTGCATCTGGACTGTTTATGCATTAACAACTTATCTCCAAATGAGCAATCTTTATTTCACCAAACGTGCATATAAACATTGATTCCTAAGTGAAAAAAGAAACTGGTTTCATGGGGCCACCATCTTGTTTACCGTATCTGCATCTGGTTTTCATTTTGAATGGTTTGTCTCTCTGTCAAATTATTGAATCTGAATATTATATGTAATAATATACTAGTGAATGATAATCCCAGGCAGCATTGGTAATTCTACCATGAATTTGGAAATTACTCTTTCTGATTGGTTAATCAGAGGCTATTAAATCACAATAAACCCCCACTGATTGAAAGAGCTGGTTTGACGTCGGCATCACCATGGGAGCTAACGTTCATAGAATAGTACTTTTCAGTCATTGTCGGTAGATAATTATATCTACAATTAGAGGTTATAAAATGCAATGTTGCGGTTACAACAACACTCATAGGATGTGTGGCAATACATTTAATGAAGAAAACACGAAAGAAATCTTCAAAGAGAATGTATTTTAGGTTTTGGGGACAACAGAGAGCTTGGAATTTTGCGCTTCTCTGTATACAACTGTGACATCATATATTTTGCATCCCAATGAGCGATATGACTGCATAATGGTGAATGTGGTGTACAACGAAAGCTTTGCAAAGCTTGCTTAGTTTTGTTAGCTGATGTTAACTGACCAAGTTGCCGTGCCTGACGCTGAGTGTTCAATTTAGCGTGGTTAAATCTACATTGAAAACATAGCATGTTTATCTGCAAAAAGTAATTCAATATACAGATGCTGACTTTTAGAGCTTACAAGATTTGCATTGTTCGGACACTTGACCTCTTTTGCTTATAAATGATGATCGATCCGTGTTTTCTAATTAACACCACAAAGTAACAGTGTTACCTTTCCAACAGGTGGAGGTACCTAAGCCTGGCTTCAGTGTGACACCAGCTTGGGATCAAGATGCCAATCACAAAGTAACAGTTTTACCTTTCCAACAGGTGGAGGTACCTAAGCCTGGCTTCAGTGTGACACCAGCCTGGGATCAAGATGCCAATCACAAAGTTGCCAGTTGTCCACAAGTTCGGCATCATCTCCCACAGCCAGCGCGTAGAGCTGCAGGAGCGCCTCCTCAAACAGACCTACCTACAGAGCATCAAGAGCAGGAAGGCCATTGCATCTACAAGGTGAGTCAGGTGTGACGTCTACAAGGTGAGTCGGATGTAACATCTACAAGGTGAGTCGGATGTAACATCTACAAGGTGAGTCGGATGTAACATCTACAAGGTGAGTCGGATGTAACATCTACAAGGTGAGTCGGGTGTAACACAAACTGTAAATGTCCCTTGTACGTGAAGTTGAAAGTCTGTGTACTGTGTATCTCCAGTGCCTCCTGTAGGGTGTGTGTATGAGCCAACTGAAGCAAACAAAACAATACACTTCGATGTCATTGGTACTAGACCTGTATGGACTTCGATATTTAAGTTGATGCCTAGACCTGTGGATTCAACTGCACCAAGTCAAAAGTGACGTGCCCTTGTACAAACTTTTCACTTGATACACCTACGGGGTATGTACTATTGATCAGACAAGGCTGGGCTCCTTGACAGTAGACTTGTGACTGTACTGTATCAGGCTAAACAGGAACAGGTGTGAGAACAATATTCATTAGCAGCGCCTTGCCCTTATTTGTGCAACTATACCCCGATATCACCATAAGGTACTGTCACTCATCAGGGACGGTTTCCACGGTGATAATATTCCACTGGGTCCTGATTGTCTGTGATGAGTGTGTTTTGTTTGTAGAAACCCACTGGAAATATCCGAGGACTTTGTGCAGCTGTACAATGCTACTGAGAACATCACTGACAGAGAGAGACTGGATGAAACCGCCAGGAAGATCTTAGAGAGGTCAAAGGTGAGACTTGACCCATTTTGTGTTTTGACATTCTTCAGCCAACACTTATTAAATTTCATTTTCACTTCAGGGATTCCACATACAGGAGCCGAAAACCACAATCATATGTGACTTAACATAAATATCTATATTTGATTGAGTAGAAAAATAAATGATACAGCTCCAAAACTATAAGAAGGAGTAAATGTTAATGACTAAATGTTTGAGATAATATTTGTTCAATAAATGTTTACAGGCCACTACAAAGCCCCCGTTAAACAGAACAAACCCATATTAGCAGTACATACATGCATCTTGCTGTAAGAATATAAAACATTCTACTTTAAACCATGTGAATCATTATTAACATATATTTTCCCCCACAAAACAAACTGATCCAAATTTGACCTATCTGAACTAATCGTTTCCCTTAAACTTCTGTAAACACAGAACAAGTACTGTGTGGCCCTGCTGCTGTAGTGGTAATCCAGCTAGTGAGTGAGTTACAATGGGTTTTTAACGCCACTTTTAACAGTATTCCAGTTATATAGCGGCGTGTCAGCTTAATGTGGGAGGAAAGCTCGAAGTGATGCAGGTCTCAGGTGTGTACCACTTTGGTGAAACCCACGTTGTCGGGTATGGTGCTGTCAAACCTAGGAACAAGGTCGGGGCAACTAGGATTTGAACCCACAATCATAGGTTTCTGGCGTTCCCAAGGTACACAACTCTGCATAGCGGAGTGCGGTGCCTTAAATGACTGGTCCACCTGTGACCCCATTATTCAAGATATAGTCTTTATGAATGTTGTCGTTTATGTGAACAAGGTGTCACTGTATTCTCTCATTGGTCTACTTGGACATTTATCTGAAGGTTATAGTGATGATGTCCACAGCTCACACATTTTTCATGTTCATATATGTATTTAGATTCACCATCCTCGGCTGCCATCAGCACCCAGCACCTCATGTTTGTTATAACTGAACTGAGGATTGGGTGGTCAGTATTACCATGACAACATGATTATCTTTCATCATGGTTGAGGGTAGTCAAAACAAGGCATGGCAAGTCACTGTGCAGAGTTGTTTCCCTTCTACCAGGATCTGACGAGCATGGGTTCAAATCCCTGATTTGCTGTGATTACAATTTTTGGTTTCTCAGCACCATGCATACCTGTTATTGGGTGTTTCACCAAAGTGTTTGGCATCTTTGCTGTGTCACCACCATGCATACCTGTGTATCTTTGGTTTGTCAACACCATGCATACCTGTGTATCTTTGGTTTGTCAACACCATGCATACCTGTGTATCTTTGGTTTGTCAACACCATGCATACCTGTGCATCTTTAGTTTGTCAACACCGGCTAACCTGTGTGTCATCATAACCCAGTTTGAAATTCATTGTTTTCTTTGCTTCAGAATCAATGACAGTTTCACAACCAACCTGATGTATCTGTCGTATTACCTCAGCCTCCACGTGTACACACCTTATTAGTGGTATTTACTTTTCAGCGTCGAGCTGGCGTGAAGGACCAAGGTGAAGGTCAACATGTAAATCTTCCAATGGCATGGACGGAAATGGCACAACTTGCACAGTGCAAGGGACGCTTTCAAGAAGGTGAGCAATATCGGGATTGAAAGATTGATTAAACTATTTATACATCACAGTTGTCCATAGTCAAATGGCATTACAATTAAATTATCAATAGTTAAATCGCAGACATAACAAATACCGTATTCGACGTAATAAGCGCCCCGCTCTAATAAGCGCCCACGGCGATATTTGCTAATAAATTGGCAAGTGAACAATCCCAATTAGCACCCCTTCCGATTGATCAATGTACACAAGTACACATTTATTCGTGTAAAATACACGTGTGTTATATGCACCCTTAATTATGGGCAATTAAATTCAGGAAAAATATATCTGTCATATATAAACAGTCAGGCCGTTAGCATAAACCATGAAATTTATCTTTCAACTCTGTTTTTTCCACCAAAATAACATTCTAGTAAGAGCCCCCTATTTCTAATTCTGAGAGCGCCCTGGGCGCTTATTACGTAGAATACGGTATGTGAGATGGCGAACAGTGTGGTCCGCAGTACACATGGAAGTGCTTCACACTAATTGGTGGTCAATCACCATCACAGGCCTAGTCAAGTGCTATCTCAGCGAGGGTGGCTTAAGCTCTATATACACTGTCTCAATGTGATGTCTCTATATACACTGTCTCAATGTGATGTCTCTATATACACTGTCTCAATGTGATGTCTCTATATACACTGTCTCAATGTGATGTCTCTATATACACTGTCTCAATGTGATGTCTCTATATACACTGTTTCAATGTGATGTCTCTATATACACTGTCTCAATGTGATGTCTCTATATACACTGTCTCCATGTGATGTCTCTATATACACTGTGTCAATGTGATGTCTCTATATACACTGTCTCAATGTGATGTCTCTATATACACTGTGTCAATGTGATGTCTCCATATACACTGTCTCAATGTGATGTCTCTATATGCACTGTCTCAATGTGATGTCTCTATATACACTGTCTCAATGTGATGTCTCTATATACACTGTCTCAATGTGATGTCTCTATATACACTGTCTCAATGTGATGTCTCTATATACACTGTTTCAATGTGATGTCTCTATATACACTGTCTCAATGTGATGTCTCTATATACACTGTCTCAACATGATGTCTCTATATACACTGTCTCAATGTGATGTCTCTATATACACTGTCTCAATGTGATGTCTTTATATACACTGTCTCCATGTGATGTCTCTATATACACTGTCTCAATGTGATGTCTCTATATGCACTGTCTCAATGTGATGTCTCTATATACACTGTCTCCATGTGATGTCTCTATATACACTGTCTCAATTTTATGTCTCTATATACACTGTCTCAATGTGATGTCTCTATATACACTGTCTCAATGTGATGTCTCTATATACACTGTCTCAACATGATGTCTCTATATACACTGTCTCAATGTGATGTCTCTATATACACTGTCTCAATGTGATGTCTTTATATACACTGTCTCCATGTGATGTCTCTATATACACTGTCTCAATGTGATGTCTCTATATGCACTGTCTCAATGTGATGTCTCTATATACACTGTCTCCATGTGATGTCTCTATATACACTGTCTCAATTTTATGTCTCTATATACACTGTCTCAATGTGATGTCTCTATATACACTGTCTCAATGTGATGTCTCTATATACACTGTCTCAATGTGATGTCTGTATGTACACTGTCTCAATGTGATGTCTCTATATACACTGTCTCAATGTGATGTCTCTATATACACTGTCTCAATGTGATGTCTCTATATACACTGTCTCAATGTGATGTCTCTATATACACTGTCTCAATGTGATGTCTCTTCCTCCTGTACAGAGTGCCTCGACATCCTGATCACTTCTCTGGATGTGTCCCCCTTGGAGAAGTACCACATTCCAGCCCTCTTCTTCCTGGCAGAGACCATGTTGTACTGGCTGCGGACAGAGGCCGTACATCAACCTTTCCTCCGCACCGCCGAAATCAAACTCCTCAGGGTATTATTCCAGCGTCACGTGTTATCCCCTTGCTGTTATAGGAGTGTGTTAGCTCACATCACATATCACTGAGTTTGAGTCCTCTATCAGCACCAGCGTCAAGTGTTATCCCCTTGCTGTTATAGGAGTGTGTTAGCTCACATCACATATCACTGAGTTTGAGTCCTCTATCAGCACCAGCGTCACGTGTTATCCTCTTGCTGTTATAGGAGTGTGTTAGCTCACATCACATATCACTGAGTTTGAGTCCTCTATCAGCACCAGCGTCAAGTGTTATCCCCTTGCTGTTATAGGAGAGTGTTAGCTCACATCACATATCACTGAGTTTGAGTCCTCTATCAGCACCAGCGTCAAGTGTTATCCCCTTGCTGTTATAGGAGTGTGTTAGCTCACATCACATATCACTGAGTTTGAGTCCTCTATCAGCACCAGCGTCACGTGTTATCCCCTTGCTGTTATAGGAGTGTGTTAGCTCACATCACATATCACTGAGTTTGAGTCCTCTATCAGCACCAGCGTCAAGTGTTATCCCCTTGCTGTTATAGGAGTGTGTTAGCTCACATCACATATCACTGAGTTTGAGTCCTCTATCAGCACCAGCGTCACGTGTTATCCTCTTGCTGTTATAGGAGTGTGTTAGCTCACATCACATATCACTGAGTTTGAGTCCTCTATCAGCACCAGCGTCAAGTGTTATCCCCTTGCTGTTATAGGAGAGTGTTAGCTCACATCACATATCACTGAGTTTGAGTCCTCTATCAGCACCAGCGTCAAGTGTTATCCCCTTGCTGTTATAGGAGTGTGTTAGCTCACATCACATATCACTGAGTTTGAGTCCTCTATCAGCACCAGCGTCACGTGTTATCCCCTTGCTGTTATAGGAGTGTGTTAGCTCACATCACATATCACTGAGTTTGAGTCCTCTATCAGCACCAGCGTCAAGTGTTATCCCCTTGCTGTTATAGGAGTGTGTTAGCTCACATCACATATCACTGAGTTTGAGTCCTCTATCAGCACCAGCGTCACGTGTTATCCCCTTGCTGTTATAGGAGAGTGTTAGCTCACATCACATATCACTGAGTTTGAGTCCTCTATCAGCACCAGCGTCACGTGTTATCCCCTTGCTGTTATAGGAGTGTGTTAGCTCACATCACATATCACTGAGTTTGAGTCCTCTATCAGCACCAGCGTCACGTGTTATCCCCTTGCTGTTATAGGAGTGTGTTAGCTCACATCACATATCACTGAGTTTGAGTCCTCTATCAGCACCAGCGTCACGTGTTATCCCCTTGCTGTTATAGGAGTGTGTTAGCTCACATCACATATCACTGAATTTGAGTCCTCTATCAGCACCAGCGTCACGTGTTATCCCCTTGCTGTTATAGGAGTGTGTTAGCTCACATCACATATCACTGAGTTTGAGTCCTCTATCAGCACCAGCGTCAAGTGTTATCCCCTTGCTGTTATAGGAGTGTGTTAGCTCACATCACATATCACTGAGTTTGAGTCTTCTATCAGCACCAGCGTCACGTGTTATCCCCTTGCTGTTATAGGAGAGTGTTAGCTCACATCACATATCACTGAGTTTGAGTCCTCTATCAGCACCAGCGTCACGTGTTATCCCCTTGCTGTTATAGGAGAGTGTTAGCTCACATCACATATCACTGAGTTTGAGTCCTCTATCAGCACCAGCGTCACGTGTTATCCCCTTGCTGTTATAGGAGTGTGTTAGCTCACATCACATATCACTGAGTTTGAGTCCTCTATCAGCACCAGCGTCACATGTTATCCCCTTGCTGTTATAGGAGAGTGTTAGCTCACATCACATATCACTGAGTTTGAGTCCTCTATCAGCACCAGCGTCACGTGTTATCCCCTTGCTGTTATAGGAGTGTGTTAGCTCACATCACATATCACTGAGTTTGAGTCCTCTATCAGCACCAGCGTCAAGTGTTATCCCCTTGCTGTTATAGGAGTGTGTTAGCTCACATCACATATCACTGAGTTTGAGTCTTCTATCAGCACCAGCGTCACGTGTTATCCCCTTGCTGTTATAGGAGTGTGTTAGCTCACATCACATATCACTGAGTTTGAGTCCTCTATCAGCACCAGCGTCAAGTGTTATCCCCTTGCTGTTATAGGAGTGTGTTAGCTCACATCACATATCACTGATTATGAGTCCTCTATCAGCACCAGCGTCACGTGTTATCCCCTTGCTGTTATAGGAGTGTGTTAGCTCACATCACATATCACTGAGTTTGAGTCTTCTATCAGCACCAGCGTCAAGTGTTATCCCCTTGCTGTTATGGGAGAGTGTTAGCTCACATCACATATCACTGAGTTTGAGTCCTCTATCAGCACCAGCGTCAAGTGTTATCCCCTTGCTGTTATGGGAGAGTGTTAGCTCACATCACATATCACTGAGTTTGAGTCCTCTGACAGACTATGAATGGCATAATGTGTGCAAAAAGTTGAAATATTATGAGAAAGTGAAATTTAATTTGAAAAAGTCATTTTTTAAGTGTGTTTAAAAATGTAAAAATAATTTATTGGGGTGGGGGTTTTAATAGTTTGGAATTACATGAATCAAACTTACTAATTGTCCTGATTTCTGTACCCCTGTTTTAAGTGTGTTTTGTTGACCTATTCTTTGCCTTTGACCAGATGGGCCAGTTGGTGTTCACGCGTCTGTTCTACCACCACATGGCCGGACAGCTCCAGGGTCACACAGACTTCAAGAACAGACTCTTCACATACCTGGATGGTGAGTCGTTGCTGCGCTGTCCATCACTTTACATTTCAGTCTTCTCTGAGACCACATTTTCACTCAACTCAAACATATTGGGTAGATTTGATTCAGTCGCAAAAACATTGGCTTGTGACATCTTGCACGTACAATCAGAAACCAATATTTTCATATGTTCATACATTTAATGTTACCCATTATGTATGCACTAGTAGGCCTGGTATCTATACGATACTTGTATTGTGGTACAGAGCTCAAGTATCACGATACATTGAATTTTCAGCGTATCCCTATGGCGCTCATATCTTGAGAGACGTTCACTGTTTCCAGTAGGATGGTATGGAAGGAGAATAACTTGTTTATTGTGTTAATCAGCAACTTGTTATTCTGTCATGTGAATTGAGAGTTATCCCCCTTGATGACACTTCAGTCATGGTTCAGAGTGTGTGAGTGAGTTGGTTTTATAGCAGCTCAGAGAAGTCTATGTTATTCTGTCATATGAACTGAGAGTTACCCCCCTTGCTGTGTCGCTGCAGGACTACAAGACTGTCAGGAAGCCTACAGCCCATACCCCAACGCTCTGTTGTCAATCCGCTACATCATCGAGGTGGGAAAGATCGTCCTGGCGGACGCCATCATTGAACCAGGGGAGGTGAAGGAGGGGGATCGGATGCCCCCCAAACACAACATGGAGGCGCTCCACTCAGTAGGTGGTAACTCGTGTGTGAATGTAAATGTTCATGATCAGTTTAGGGGACAAAGAAGGTTTCATGCACACTCTTCTTGTCATCAGATCTGACCGACATAGGGACTGAATGGCAACAATGGGTGGTTAGTATGGTTATTCTTCAACTGTAAACCACCTGGCTGTCACTGTAGTCGTCCAATGTGATTTCTTTCAGTGAGTGAATAATAGATCAGATCGATAATCAAGATCTATATTGGAAAAAAACAGGTCTTACTTTGCGAAGTGCGTCAAATCACATGAGCACCTTCATTAGAAACATGAAAAGATTTGGAAAATATTTGTTGACGCCGAGTTGGCAGTACACATGCTTACAAATCCTTCAATCGACCAAAATCTGCACAGTAGTTGACGAACCTGATGTCGATTTCGTTATGTGATTTTCATCTTGTTAGTTCAGCCAAACTGTAACTCCATAATTCCTGCCTAGTTCAGTAAGGGTGGAAACTGGACTTTTACAGTCAGTTAACTCTCTTGCCTTGGGAAGATGTTTAAAGGGAATACAGTGGAGTGCATGTGGAGTTCATACTCATATACTCACTTCTTTCTGCGTCTGGGGGCACGGGTGGCCCAGTCATCTAAGGCGCCGCAATTCGCAGTGCAGAGTTGCATCCCTTGGGCACGCCAGAAACCTATGATTGTGGGTTCCAATCCCGGTTCGCCATGATTATGTTTCTAGGTTTGTCAGCACCATACCCGTGCTCACCAAAGTGGTTAACATCTCAGACCTTCGGGCTTTCCTCCCACATTAAGCTGACACGCCGGGATAAAACTGGAATACAGTTAAAAGCATCGTTAAACCTAACTCACACTCTTTCTGCGTCTACAACAACTTTATGTTTTTGAAATAAATTGACACATCGATGGAAATAACTGATTAGGGTTTTACAAATTCCTCAAATAAGAAACACTTTATTCTGACTACAGGCAACACGAGAGCTGTATGAGAAGCGTAGCCGTGACGACAGCCACTCCATGCATAGTGCAGCTATCAGCAGTAGCGTGCACGACCTGAGCCCCACCCTGTGGCACGCCCTGGACGTGTGGCGCTGCACCAACCACTTGGGTGGGGGCTTCCACGAGGCTCTGAAGGCCCTGGGTCACTGTGGGCTGGGGCTGGCTGATGAAAGCTGGTAGGGAGAAGTGATTAATTGTTTCATGTCAAAGTGTGGCATCTCTGATGTGTGTCTTTGTTCACTCATAACTAGGTTCATTTCAAGGCATCAAATATCCAGTCAGAATAGGTCTTCAGCAACCCATGCTTGCTGTAAAAGGCGACTGCGCTTGCCGTAAGAGGTGACTAACATGATCGGGTGGTCAGGCTCGCTGACTTGGTTGATGTATGTCATCGTATCCAAAAAGCTTGGATTGATGCTCATGAGGTCAATCACTGGATTGTCTTGTCCAGACTCGATTGTTTACAGACCGCCGTCATTGAAGTCAATGAAGTTGATATAAAATGTAGTGCCAGAAATACACTGAACTTTTCTTTAGCCAGATGTCATAACTGGACATTCTGACATACTTCAGTTCGGATTTGTCAACATGCCTATTCTGGTGTCACCCGCTAGAGGTAATGCTCTTACTTTGTGGGGGGTTGTATGTCGCTATTCATGGTTGTATAAATAAGCTACAAAGTTGTGCTTTATTTACTCAATGCTCTGTTGTATATAAGCATGTTCTCTGTTCAAACAACATTTAGTATGTGAAAACACCTCCAATGTTGATAAGATAAAATAAGATCACCAATGGCTAAAGTTTGATCAAGGGATATTTCATAGATCATGAAGATTTTGGAAGATATTTAGTTATTTCGCTGCTGAAGATTATTTCTTTTTTTACAACCGGCTCCAAAAAAAAATTCTATTCATGTCCATCCATGAAAAAACAATTAAATGCCTATGAATAATTTCAAAATACTGATATTCTACCTTGTTTATATTTTGTGATCTGTTATCAAGAAAACAATTCACTCACAATATGTAACTGTGTGCAGTGGATTTCAAGCTACAAATGACTATACAGTGACACCTTGTTACAGTCCAGTACTGGTCACAAGTATATGGTTATTGGTCATGTCCGTTTACTACCAACACATGTCCTCCACAGTAAATATTAGGAATACAGGATTTCCGGATTAACGTTTTTCGGATGAATGAGGTTTCAGTGTACAAGGTATTCCAACTTCTAAAACTTTCATCAGAAACACATTTTTTCTTTACATTGTGCACATTGAGTACATTGTAGTTGCATGTCAATCCACAAATCCCATCAGTGATGGCAAATGAAACCATTTCACTATCTATACATTACATAACTAAGTTTTACAAGCTTTTGGGGATTATTTAATGTCATAATGTCAGATGTCAAAATGCTAACATACAGTCAACTACATTTATTACGATCACACTTATAATGAACTGACATATTATAATAAACTGTATTTTTGGTCCCAGTCATTTACTGTATATTTTATCATATATAATTGATGGGTATAGCGAACACTTGTCAGATATCGTCAACTCACTTTGTAGCCCTGTGTGTACTCCTTCGACGACAATGTTTATGTATATTACAAACTGTCAGTCTCTGAGTGGCTCTCGTGTCACCAGTCAGCCTATCAAAACATCCACGGCAATCTGCTCCTGTTTCAGGCGGCAGATAGCAATTGAAGGCAAGTGATTAACTGGATTAAGTCCTGACACCTTGTCCTCAATGAACAATTGTAAAACTGTGATTAGACTATATCCTTTCAAGAGGCTATTTGAAGTTATTTATTAAGAAACATATAGTGGTCGCGTGACTTGATCCAATATGTCTGACAGTCGAAATGCTTATAATGAAGTACAGTTTTAACGAACTAAAACTAGTGGTCCCTTTGAGTTTGTTATAACCGTGGTTTACTGTACTTGAAACCCCCAGGGTTGACGGGATGATGGCCCTGAACGTAGACTAGTGGTCCCTTTGAGTTTGTTATAACCGTGGTTTACTGTACTTGAAACCCCCAGGGTTGATGGGATGATTGCCCTGAAGGTAGACTAGTGGTCCCTTTGAGTTCGTTATAACCGCGGTTTACTGTACTTGAAACCCCCAGGGTTGACGGGATGATGGCCCTGAACGTAGACTAGTGGTCCCTTTGAGTTCGTTATAACCGTGGTTTACTGTACTTAAAACAACCCCCAGGGTTGATGGGATGATGGCCCTGAACGTAGACTAGTGGTCCCTTTGAGTTTGTTATAACCGTGGTTTACTGTACTTGAAACCCCCAGGGTTGATGGGATGATGGCCCTGAACGTAGACTAGTGGTCCCTTTGAGTTTGTTATAACCGTGGTTTACTGTACTTGAAACCCCCAGGGTTGACGGGATGATGGCCCTGAACGTAGACTAGTGGTCCCTTTGAGTTTGTTATAACCGTGGTTTACTGTACTTGAAACCCCCAGGGTTGACGGGATGATGGCCCTGAACTTAGACTAGTGGTCCCTTTGAGTTCGTTATAACCGTGGTTTACTGTACTTGAAACCCCCAGGGTTGATGGGATGATGGCCCTGAACGTAGACTAGTGGTCCCTTTGAGTTTGTTATAACCGTGGTTTACTGTACTTGAAACCCCCAGGGTTGATGGGATGATGGCCCTGAACGTAGACTAGTGGTCCCTTTGAGTTCGTTATAACCGTAGTTTACTGTACTTGAAACCCCCAGGGTTGATGGGATGATGGCCCTGAACGTAGACTAGTGGTCCCTTTGAGTTTGTTATAACCGTGGTTTACTGTACTTCAAACCCCCAGGGTTGACGGGATGATGGCCCTGAACGTAGACTAGTGGTCCCTTTGAGTTCGTTATAACCGTGGTTTACTGTACTTGAAACCCCCAGGGTTGACGGGATGATTGCCCTGAACTAAACTAGTGGTCCCTTTGAGTTTGTTATAACCGTAGTTTACTGTACTTGAAACCCCCAGGGTTGACGGGATGATGGCCCTGAACGTAGACTAGTGGTCCCTTTGAGTTTGTTATAACTGTAGTTTACTGTACTTGAAATCCCCAGGGTTGACGGGATGATTGCCCTGAACATCGTAGCCGAGGCGGCTAAGTCCAACAAGACGGCCATGAAAGTGCTGCATCGCCTGGCCCAGGGGCTGAGGCCAACTGATGAAGCTCTCACGCCACCCCTCAGCTCTCGATCAGGCAGCTCAGGTATGGGCGACTTTTATTATGCTTCATGTAAACATATTGCCTCCCTTAGTTGTGCCAGGATCCGCAAAACATAGGTTTCAATCCCAGATTCTCCCTAATTATGATGTTTGGTCTGTGAACACCGAACCCTGTGATCTTGGGTTTCTTGAAAGTGGTAACCTTGTGCCACTTGCATCACTTCAGGCTTTCCTCCAAGGCTGTGATGTTTTTGTTTGTTTTGTTCTTGTTGTTTAATGCCGCACTCAGCAATATTCCAGCTATATGATGGCGGTCTGCAAATAATCAAGTCTGGACCAGACAATCTACTGATTGATATCATGAGCATCGATCTAAACAATTGGAATACGATGACATGCATCAACCAAGTCTGCGAACCTGACAACAAGCATGGTTTGCTGAAGAGCAATTCTAACATGGCCCTTCACGGGTTTGCTGTGATGTAACTGAAATTCTGTTGACAACTGTGTTGACATCCACCCAATTGGGATACAATGACATACATCAACCAAGTCAACGAGCCTGACCACCCGATTACGTTAGTCGCCTCTTACGACAAGCATGGGGTGCTGAAGACCTTTTCTACCCTGGATCTTCACGGGTCCCTTTGTTTGAAATATCTTTTAAAATATCAAACTTAATATGATAGAAGTATTTAAGAGGCATTCAGAAGTTGAAAGTAATAATAACTTATTTTTAACTTTTTTGAGTGTCCCAAAAAATACACATATGAACAATAAAAAGATAAGAGCTTTTTGTTCAAAATATGTTTTTCTCTACAGAAATGTTCACAATCTCAAGTGAGGATGATACAAAATCATCAAAGTCCAAAACAAGCATCAGTTCCAAACAGTCACTGAGCGACATCTACGAACGCAGCGAGGAAAGTGGGATTGAAAAGAGGCGCCACCATTCTGACCAATCACCTCACAGCACTGACAAGTCACAAGCCATGCCACCAGATCCCCGATCCACAAGCAGTCCGGCTGCCGAACACCAACCCTCAAGGCCGGCCCTTAAGAACACTGCCGACATGAGGCTTCAGTCACGCGAGGTGTCCTTCGATGATGTGGTCATCCACCGGACTGACCAGGTCACAGAAGAGAAGCTGCCTACAACCAGTTTCTCCAGCGGGTCCAAACTGACCCGAGCTACTCTGCACAGCAATCAGAGCTCCATGGCGGCCACCATGGGAACAGGGTGGCGGGCGGAAGTGGGGTCCAACCTACCAAGTGCCAGGATGTCGGAGGCAAGCTCAGTACCGACGTACACCAATTTTGCTGTAAGTGTAGTGAGTGCGTGAGTGAGTTGGGTTTAACGCCGCTTTTAACATTATTCCAGTTATATCACGGCGTGTCAGCTTAATGTTGGAGGAAAGCCAGAAGTGATGCAGGTCTCAGACGGTTACCACTTCGGTGAAACCCTCAAGCACGGGTATGGTGCTGTCAAACCTAGAAACATAATTAGGGTGAACTGGGATTCGAACCCACAATCATAGGTTTCTGGCATGCCCAAGGGAAGCGACTCTGCACAGCAAATCGCAGTGCCTTAGACAACTGGGCCACCCAGGTCCCCTGTAAGTGTAGACTCTATTTTGATGTGTTGCATGAGAAACCAATCTATGGGCAGATAACTAAATATTTTGACACATGCTCTCTGTTTAGCTTTCCGAAGCAAATTGCTCAGTGCAAAAGTAATAAAAAATTGCTAACAGTAATTTGAGTTTACTGTAGGATATAATGGCTTTAACTTTAATGTTTGCATGAAGTTAAGCATTTATGTTTTTATAACTTGTGGTAGAAGTATTTTCAAGTAGGTATCGTCAATTGTCAATTAAAATAAACAAATGACTGCAACTAGGGCTGGGACGGGTAACTCGGGTATCCGGATCAGGTGGGTACTGAGTACGACCCTGGTACCCACAGGACTACGTGATATATTGGTTAATGACAAAAATTATCTAGAACTCTATGGTTACACTACAAGTCACTAATGTTCGCATTCCTTCTGATTTTTCATATGGTTGAATAAAGATATAACTTAATTCAGCTTCAGTGTATGAATGACCAGATTGTTTATACATGTATCTAAATACGTTTTGCCAGGGCTATGCTAAAAATGTTCCCAATCAGACATTTTGAGACATCTCCTGAGACCTTCAGTGGGTCCTGAGGTAGGGTAGGGTAATAGGCCGTTGGGTACCGGGTAGTAAATTTGGACTCATCCCAGCCCTAACTGCAACTCCTCAATTGTGACCGACTGATGGACACTTGATGTTGTTCCCGTCTTGTCATGACAGATGCCGGAGATGTCTGGCCTCCATGGCTGGCACTGGGAGGTCGCCACGACCTACACTGACGTGTTGGCTGATATCTGCATCCATGGCGCCAGCGCCAGCATTCAGCGCATGGCAATGGCTGGCACCAACAAGGACCTTTTGGAGCCCATGAGAAGAGGGTACACCACAGTGCCGTTGCCTAGCGCTGGCCTGATTGACTTGGTGTTCTTCAAGCCCTTGCATGAGATCAGGGATGGAGGTTTGTAAAGTCTTCTGAACAGAAACATTTCTGCTCTTCATTCAATGTGATAGTGATGAGATCTTAAACAATAAACAAAGAGTGGTTGGAGTTTATTATACAGTAAAACACTGCAGGGAGAATAAACCATTTTAAACCGTTATATTGTATGTCACGGCTACTCATAAGAATAATCGTTAACTTTTTTACATGGAATTATCCCTACCTACATTTGAAATTGGTTAGAATAGAATCAATTTGTTTGAGCGATGTCCCTTGACCCAACCTAGGTCCTATGTATACTGATTATGCATAATCCCAAACAGGAAGTGATGTAAACCACATAATCGATACCGCGATAATATAGTTTCCCGCCCTTGAGTCGCTAATGACAGGTGCATGTACTTTGTTTACCGAGCTTAGTAAAGAATATCAGCATCAATCAACCCTAACTGATGTGTCATAAAAGTTGGACAAAGAACAAGAAACATTTTAATAGGGTGAAATATTTAATAGGTTAGTTAGTGTTCGCCATTACAATCAATTATAAATAAATTATTGCGATAATATGGCTGAAAGATAACATGTCACCCCAGCTCCTGTGTTGTAAAGCTTTGACAAAATCTTAGTTTCTGATGCCTGATGTCATGTAATTCTCCTGTCAGGTCCAAATGATTGGAGCTGGAGGATTCGGTACGGTGCCATCCAGTCTTTAGTCAAGATTTGCCGATGTCTGGCCAAAGACCAGAACCGGGAAGGACTCCGGAATGCTGCGTGGAACACTCTCATCAAGGCACACTCGTATGAGAAGGACGATCGTGTCCTGGAGGCTCTCAAAGTGGGACAGGTGATAGGAATTGACCTTGACATTACTGACATCTTCTATGGACCTCTTCGTCACAGCCTTCCAAATTGTACTTACCGTATTCGACGTAATAAGCGCCATGCTCTTATAAGCCCCCACGGCGATATTTGCTAATATATTGGCTCGTGAACAATCCCAATTAGCACCCTTTCCGATTGATCAATGTATACAATACTTATTTATTCGCGTAAAATACGCACTCGTGTGTTATATGCACCCTTAATTATGGGCAATTAAATTCTGGAAAAATATATCTTTCGTACATAAACATTTCAGGCTGTCAGCATAAACCACGGAAACTGTTTTTTTCGACAAAGTAATATTCTAATAAGAGCCCCCTATTTCTAATTTTGAGAGCGCCCTTGGTGCTTATTACGTTGAATATGGTATTAGGAATATGAGGAGAATACTAACTATATGAAACCTGCAACTTATTAAGTCTTTGAAAGGCATTCAGAAGTGAAACACATAAGGAAGAGAATTTATGGATGTCAACTTCTTTATTATGAGGAACACAACGTTTCAAAGTATATACTTACTCCTTCATCTGTTGAATGGATGCTATGAGGCAGAGAACATACATATGTACCTGTGAGAACAACAACAGTAATAATATAACAAAGGTGGAAACTTAACAAGGGAAGCCAACAGGCACTAATAGGTGATTAGCAATGGACAAATGGAAGCCAACACTTGACAGTAAATTAGAGCTGATAGATGATAGCAATGGACAACTGCAAGTTATTATAGTCTCTCAGAATGTACAGACAAGATAACCAAATATTTCTGTCTGGAACTAACATTTCAATTTACTTGACAAAATATATGTGTCACATCATATCATGTGTGCTTTACAGTGAACAATTTCTGTCTTTATGGGATACCCTCATTTCTTGATTTGTTTCACTCTCTTCTGATAAAAGACAATCTGAGACAAACTGGACTGACTTTGCCCTTGTGTTAATGCTTACCCTACCTGAATGTTAGAATGATTGTGAAAGAAAGAATGAATATTTCAGCCAGCACATTTTACAGGAAGATCTATGTTCTGATAGAGACAAAGGAAAATGTTAAAAATGTACAGAGTTAGTAGTGTCTGATAGTTAATGAGCCTCTTCCAACCTCTGTCTTTCCTTCAAATTTGTTGGAATATTTTTAAAGACAAAGGAGTTGCCTCCTTTAACTGTGCCAGGATCAGCTGTCCTCTTTATCCCCATTGGCCCACTCACTTGAAGATGTCTGATCCAGGTCCACACAGACATAGAGAGCATCCTCAGCAAGCAGCTGCATGTCCAGCCCTCCTCCATCGGGACCCGCATTGCCCGGGGGTTGTCTGTCGTATACCTGCCTCCCCTCCCCCCACCAGGGGAGCACAGGCCACTCAAGAAGTCCCCCCCTAGAAGGAAGGTCCCCCTCAGACATGAGATTGGGCCCAAGACGTCACGGCAACCTTTGAGGACTTCTCTCAAGTAAGCAATCTTCCTGGCTTGTTTTAGAGTTAATGCTTAAAGGTCTTCATAAAGCGCTACAGTTAGTCTTCCAGATCTAAGGTATCATGTGGCATAAATACATCATGATGGAAGATCTTTTCTTGCATATGACACTTACCTGTCAGAATGGCTCCGAGACATTACGGTGTACAATTACAGTCAAACACTGTTGTGTCGAACTTTGATGTGTCGAAATTATGTTTGTCTCAAAGTGAAATTTGGTCCCTGCGTATTCCTTCTTTTATTTACGTAGGTTGCTTCTACTTCGACACACCAGTGTTTGACTGTGTGTCAAACTAAAATATTTTTGTTCATGTATATGACATTTTCTTACCATTTTCCAAGTAACAAATCCACACGATTTCTAAACCTCCAAATATATGTTCTTATATGAACATTATGCTATACTGAACCACAAAAGAAAAGTAACTTCATGAAAATATTTCATGAGAGTTTCCCATTGAAATATGATTGCTTTTTGGGCAGGTTTCTTGTTATTGACATTTGTCTGTATCCAATTTTTAAGTTTACGGCCCAAAAGTGACATAAATATGAATATAATGGGTCCCAAAACACAGCTCAACAAACCAGATCTTGTATGCAATATGCAGTCAAGACCTGCATCTGTATTGACATTTTGACCATGGACGAATGTCTCTCTCTCAGGACCCTCACAAAAACTGTATATGTTTTTGTGTAATTCTTTGTGTAATATTTTCCTGTCTGGATTGTGTCATGCCTTTTCCCAAATTTCCCTGGAGATTCCCTCCTTGACAGAAGGAACTACTCGATCCTACTGGATGTTTTGTGGTGTGGAATGTGGGTGGGTATTTCCCAGGTGTTGAACTGTGTCTTGTGTATTCTTTGACAGGCAGGAGATAATGTTGGCTACTGCCTTGTACGAGCCAGCTGTCAACTTCAACACCCGCACTGACTTTGACCTGCGGAGGATCGTGGAGGACCAGGTGAGCTTTACTCCAGGAATCTCATTGTAATCTCAGTACCTGTGAAGATCCAGGGTAGAACAGGTCTTCAGCAACCCATGTTTGCCATAAAAGGCGACCATGCTTTTTGTAATAGGCGACTAACGGAATCAGGTGGTCAGGCTTGCTGACTTGGTTGATGCATGTCATCATATCCCAGTTGCGTGGATCGATGCTCATGATGTCAAAGGCTGGATTGTCTGGTCCAGACTCGATTATTTACAGATGCCGTCATACAGCTGGAATATTGCTGAGTGTGGTGTTAAACAACAAACAGAAACAAACACAATGTATCCGAAATGTATTCCAGGATAGAATTGGTTCCCACAACAAAATTGGAGAAGGGTTAGGCTCAGTGAATTTTGTGTCATTGAACCTTGATTTTATGGGACGATGCTCATGTCATCCACTTGTGTTTCTGGCACAGCTAGATAATGTCCAGGCCGCCATGATATAGCTGTAACATTGCTGGTGATGAAACTCACTCACTCACTCACTCACTCACTCACTCACTTGCCCATCCACCCACCCACCCACTCACTCACTCACTCACTCACTCACTCACTCACTCACTCACTCACTCACTCACTCACTCACTCACTCACTCACTCATTCATGTTCCACAGTGGCGGAAGGATCTCCAGACCCAGCTGGAGGAGGAGGAGGTGGAACGTCAGAGACATCTTACAGAGCAGCAGGAGGAGGCCGAGCAACATCAGCGACAGAAAGCAGACCGGAAGTTCCAGAAGCTGCACAAACTGGACGAGGCGTCTCCCAGCTCCTCCGACACCTCCCTGGCTTCACAGACCTAGTGGGGGCTGGTGTCTGGGGTGGGGCTGGTTCCTGGGGGTCAGGTCACATATGACTGGCGACTTGGGTTCAAAGGACAACTTATCATATTGGGCTCTTGTCCTGAGCAGCGCCGTTTACTTGCACTCCTTGATGATTAGGCATGGATTGTTATATCCATAATTGTTATACCGAACGTTGTTATGTTTATGATTATTTTGTATGTATGTTCAGTAGGTTCAACTGAAGGAATGACATTGTAATAAGTCATTTTGAAACTTTTCCTATCTCACGCTATACATTTCACATTCTTTGTGGAAATCACGTGTTCAGTGCATGTATATCAATCAGCATGAAAAGCATGCATGACCAGACTGATGGGTCTGACCACGGTGATGCTAGGTGTGTTCGGGTAAATTATTTTTTTTAGAAGCTGGAAACCTTTGTTTAGGTACGTTTCCACTTAGGATTGAAAGAAGAATGAGAAATGCATAGCGTGAGATAGGAAAAGTATCATAAATGTACAATTTATAGTAAATGTACAAAATTCTGGAAGGCAATATGCTTAATCGTGATGAATCAAAGTATTTGTCTCAGCATGTTCAGGACTGTTATTATTACAAGTGAAAAGCTATGTGATACTTTTTATTTACGGTTTGCTGTTGCGTATATATTTTTTTCTGGTTTGACTCAGTAATGTGTGCTTAGTCTTGCATTTTACATCCATTTTTACTTACGATGTATCTCAACTGCGTGGATCGGTGCTCATGATATCAATCACTGGATTCGTTACAGACCGCCGTCATATAGCTGGAATATTGCTGAGTGCGGTGTTAAACAACAAACAAACAAACAATGTATGTGATCCTAAATGTATAATAAATGCATTCACTAATTCGTATATCTTTGAGTGCATACTAGGTAAATGATTTGAAGTTATCATTACACATGTATTGAAATTGTATGCCTTTTTAACTATCCAACATACACGGAGGGGGCAACAAGAAGTAAAATATTTCTAATTAATCACCTCTTTGGATCAAGTCTAATTATTGGTGTCACGTGTTATAGTTCTCAGTGTGGCCTCGGCTCTGTTCCATAAAGTGATCACAGCGCTATAACGATTATATTTACCGGTATTTGCTTCGCCTAACCGCAGTCAAAGCACCAACACCACTTTGGGGGGCAGGGCCCTCGCAGGTAGTTTATTCTGCACAGTGATCTTATATGAAGTATAGATGTGTTTCTATTTGTCTTAGCATTTTAACCTGAAGTGGAAAGGTACTTATATGTTGGTGTAATATTTGACTGATTTACTTTTCTGACATTCTAGTCCAACAATTATGAATAATAAATAATGTGTATCTGACAATCTGTATAATTGTTCTTGTTTGTAATAATAGCCGATCACATTATTCATATTTGTTTCCTGTAGATGAGATCACATGATTGTCAGTATTGTGTTTCTTCCAATAAAATCCTTTCCAATGCCAAATTGTTTACAAGAATATATTGTCATAACTTTTCTGAACAATTTTTGCAGTTTTTCCCTTGTGTGATTCTATCTGTGATACCGTATCTCCTATATTGGAGGAAAGTGAAGCTTTAACAAGGTTGAAATAAACACCTGGTACAGTCATAAAGTTGGGTTTTTTATGTAAAAAACAGACAAAGACAGTTTGAGGACTTACTTAATACAAATGCAGATGAACCAAGTCTGGGATTTTATCCCCCCAAAAATTATTTTCACAAAAATTCTTGAAAAGAATAATTATGCTTCTTTTCGTTCGAAGACAAAAATATATCTTTTACAAAAGATTTACCTTGTTGCAATGTGTATTTAAGAAAAAAAATGTCCCTAGGCTCACAGTTTTAATGAAAAATACATCTGGTTTTGCAGCTGTTCCTGAAACGATATCTTGGCCGTTCCATACAGGGATCTTAGCACTGTGTGTCCGTGTTAAAGTATGGGAGTTGCAATCATCTCAGTGCTAAGATTGTTTTGTGGAATGGGCCCTTGTCTCAATACAAAATCCCAGGGTCCCCCTCCCATCCCCATCCCCACCCCCGCCCCCAGTATATCAAATTAGTGGTCCCTTACTTCATCTGAGGTCTAAGTTATATTGTCTGGTTCAAAATTATTGAGAATTTTAATGTCATATTCAAGGAAGCATACATAAATATCAATATTGACAGGTGTGTATGGTCAAAGGGAAGCAACTCTTCTTCAATTTAAGAAGGTGCAAAATTAGAGTTATCTCCCTTGATTATGGAGCAGACGACTTTTCCTGATATATGTCAGAAATGAGTTCAGAGGAGAAAAGAAGGTTGATTCCACAGCTCCATGGTGAAGGCATCACTGATGCTGCTACATAAGCAAAGAGCACAGATACTCCTCTTTCTACAGTGTATAGAGTTAAGAAGAATATTGAAAATGGTTCAGGAATTGAGCACAGAAAAGGAGCGGGGAGACCTCGAAAACTGGTGTTTGGTGATCGTGTGAGACTGGGTATTTTTAGCTTCTATAAACAGAAGGGCGAGTATCTCAAATATCCAAAGTGAAATGGTAAATAGAGGGACAGTAAATGTATCCAAATCTACAGTAAGAAGAAATTTGAATGAACTTGGATGGGAAAAAAAGAAAGGAATTGCCTCTCCGCTCTTGAAACAAGAACACAAGGATAGACGTGTAGAGTGGTGTTTGGCGCATGAAAACTTTGACCGGAACTGTGTTATGTTCACAGATGAGAGCTCTGTATTGGTGTATCCTAACAATGTTAAAATGTGGACAAAATGCCTTCCGTTCCATTGTACCAGAGACCAAAGTACAGTCCGAAGTTTCACGTTTGGGGAGGGATATCTCCACTTGGAACGACGCCCATGTGTGTCTTTGAGGGAAATTTAACCAGTGGAAGGTATACAGACATTTTGGAAGCTCACCTGATCCCAAATGCAGATGTTTTTATGGAAATACTTGGATTTTGCAACAGGATAATGACCCCAAACACTCCGCAAGACATGCGCGGCAGTGGCTTGTGGACAACAATGTGACCGTTTTGGACTGGCCTAGCTACAGCCCGGACTTAAATCCTATAGAAAATGTGTGGGGACTCATGAAGGAGTCGGTCAACCAAAAGGGATTGACAAAAGTTGATGACATGAAGCGCGAGGTGGGGCGATATTGGGACTCTCTCACCCACGAGACTCTAACCTTTCTCATAGGAAGTATGCCCAAACGTATAAAACTGTGTTTGGAAGCAAATGGTGGTCTGATAAAATATTGATTGTTACTGTGATGTGATTAAAGAAGGTTTGCTCACTTAAAATATGTTGTTGTTTTTGTTTTTTTTGGTTTTTGTTGTTTTTGTTTGTTTGTTTGTTGTTGGGGGGGGGGGGGGGGGGGGGGGGGGGTCATATTTACAGTTTTAAAGATTTTTCGATTCTCAATAATTATGACTCATACTGTGTTATATTCAGTTTGGGATTAAGAGGAGAATAAGTCCCCAGTAAATCGTTATGGGTTGGTAGTTCAACAGCACTTGGTTGAAGGTGCACGTCATCAGAACCCAATGCTTGACTCGTTGCTCATGCTCTCAGTCACTGGTTTCTTTGGTCCAGACTCCATTATTTACAGGCTCCCTGATATAATTTCAATATTTCTGCCTGCGCCGTTGAACACTATTCTCTTACTAACATGTGATATTAAGTGTGGAGGCCAGAGACATGGTAACATTTCTGTATCATACACATGTTTACAAAGTTTACGTCAGGAGTCCTGCATTTCCCTCGATCGCACTGAGAATACAAAACACTCGTTTCGTAATCGCACGCACGCATGCACACATATTGAAATAAGAACTGATAACATTTCTGTAAAAATCCCTTTGTTTAAAGTTAAAATGATTTGCATAAAACACTAAATTCAAGCTCCAGTTTGACAACAGTGTGCATAATACTTCGTGGTCGGGAAGACGCATTGAGGTTTTTATATGTATCTGGCGTGTTAAGATACAATGAGCTCCCAATATCCGGCAACAGCTTGGTATTTGTCCATGGTCTCGTGTATTTATGAGTTTCAATTGTATAGCACTGTAATGTCAAGTCGCCTCGAGATACACTGGTAACATTGATCAAAATTCAATATAATGGCTTCATGTTGGAGAGACGCCTACGTCATGGATTAAGGCATCTAAGGATGTAACTACCCCGTGTTGAGAGACGCTGGTCTAACTAATCATCACTAATTGGGGATTATAACATTCACAGATCAAGGATTTGGTGAGTCAACAAGATAGGTAATATATGTGTCTATATATCATTGTGTAAAGCATTTGATCTTAGTTTTACTCGCCATTTGGTAAATAGCATCTGGCTTCATTCAACATGGCATCCCGACCAAGGAGTTAGCTGTTAATATCAGTGAACTCTGTTGTATGTCTGCCAGGTACATATATGCACGTTTTATACACCCAAAATTGAAAACTTTGATAACACTTCTTTCCAAATGATATTAGTTTGACCATAGTTGGGCAATGTCAAAATCCGTGTAGCCTTTTGATGGGGGAACAGCTAAATGGACATGGAAGTCAGACAAATGATGTTAATCCGGATTAGAGAGCGTCAATTGAGCGTCAGTCCGGAATCCAGAATGAAGGAAGACACTAAAATATTCTGTTATTATTGGTTAGTCTCGCCACTCACTTAGACGTGTGATATTTCACGAAAATAATAATTTGAATGTCAGGAAGAATTTTTTTAAGAAATTGCATAATAATGTATTTGTTTAAATTGATAATATTTTATTGAATTAACTGTATCATGTTTCCAGAAAATGGCTAAATCGGTGTCAGGGTATGAGCCTATGGATGGTAAGTTTGTTTGTTTGTTTGTTTGTTGTTTAACGCCGCACTCAGCAATAGTCCAGCTATATGACGGCGGTCTGTAAATAATCGAGTCTGAACCAGACAATCCAGTGATTGATGTCATGAGCATCGATCCACCCCATTGGCGAGTCTGACCACCCGATCCCCTCAGTCGCCTCTTACGACAAGCATAGTCGCCTCTTACGACAAGCACGGATTGCTGAAGACCTATTCTACCCCAGATGGTGAGTACACGACACAGCTGAATACTACTCAACATTTGACAGGGACACTGTGGTATTTGATAGTGTTACCACAAAGGGGACATCAGCGTATTGAATGTGTACTGGGGGTTAATTAGGTTGAAATGTAGCGTCACACGCTGAAGCTCCTTGTCGAGACTGTATACTATTTGTGTGACATCCCTCTGTCATCATTGACATTCAGTCTCCAACACTGCACTCAGAGTGTCCCAATCAAACGTTAAACAGTACATCTTCATACAGTATACATCCAGGTCTCTCTGCACATAATGTGCACGTGCATTTATTGCGTGTGCCGTTATGACGTGACGGTGTAATGCTATTATTAAAGTGTATCTCATTAATGCCACTAATCACCTTTGTCATTCGCATTCATTTCTTGTCCTCTGGTATGTGTACTTCTTAATATAGGTGTCAATGGCCTACGTGAAAGATTCACGGTGTCTAACTTTTGTCTAAATTCTTTTCGACCATAATATATGTTTGATAATAAATGTAATAAAACGCCAAAACTAATGTCGAACAATTGAGGTGAGGTGAGGTGAGGTGAAATGGGGTTTAACGTCGCGTCCAAGATTATTGCACTTATATAGCGACGTGCATGCACGTGTATGTGTGTGTGTGTGGCTGCTTGTACTAGTCCGGACTCATGCCGATTTATAATGCTAGCTCACTGAGATACCATGCCGCAGTTAAACATGAATACCCCACTCAGACACAGTATACTGACTCCGAGCCGACCAGTCCTTGTTTTAGCCCCTTAATACCGAGCGACAGACAGGGTAACAACAAGTACCATCTTTTAACGTCTTTTGATATGACGCGCCTGGGGATCGAACCCCGGACCTTCCGCTCTCCAGGCGGAGGCTCTACCATTGGACCACGGAGGCGGTCTCGAACATTGGGAATTATATGACATACATGATCATATGAAAACGAAGGTTCTATCCGAATTTCGCCATTCACAGTGTAACGAGAATATATGTGCATCTAGAAATTATCCCAGCTATATCACGGCACAGCAAAGTTAGAGAGCTCTTGAAAACATAGATGTTGGATAAAAGTCTGAGTCCTTTAGCTTGGGGCAACTTGAGTGAGTGAGTAAGTGAGTATGGTTTTGCGCCGCTTTTAGCAATATTCCAGCAATATCACGGCGTGGGACACCAGAAATTGGCGTCACACAATGTACCAATGTCGGGAATCGAACCCGGGTCTTCGGCGTGACGAGCGAACGCTTTAACCACGAGGCTACCCTCCCGCCCCTGTGATTATATGACCGTCCATTTGACTACTGTAGGATATAAATAACATTCACATTTGGTAGTATTTGATATCATTGTTTCCTATGTGCCTCTCTCATATAAAAAGATATCAACGAATCAGATATTGTTGGAACCAATGAAATATCTCTATCTTGAATGGATGGATGAAGTATGAAAAGAACCCAATTTGGCCTGGTAAAGTTATGGCAGTTTTAACTTTTGTTAATAATGTTCGTATGACTGAGAGAGAGAGAGAGAGAGAGTCACCTGCAAGTGTTGGACCGTGACATCACCATGCCCTCCATAGGGATGAGAGTTAACAACGTAGGCAACAACGTTATCGGTTCCATTATATGACGTAATTATTCAGACATCATCGCCGTTAGCCTGATTCGAAACACAAATATCGCCTACATACTAACCCAAAAAGGTAACTATATATGTTTAATATCAAGAATCAATTAAAAAAATTTTTTCTAACTTTAGAGATTGCATTAATACATAACTCATGAAGAAATCTCCTCGACTTTGAGGTCGTGATTCACAGTTAGCACTTGCATATTAATGCACGGCGCACAATTTGGATGTTTGCGTGTTTGTTGGGAGCCTGATGCAACACGATGGTCAGGTGCTCATAACGCTCACATAATTTCTCTTCATGCGAATTCTTTACATGAGTGTGTAGAAGAGAACAAACCTGTCAATATGAATTCTGAGATGAAAAGTTCTAGAAACTATCATTGTTTCCAATTACAGATACAGTAAAATACGGTTATAACGAACTCAAGGGGACCACTAGTTCGTTATAAGCATATGTACAACATAAATTTATATACAGCAAATGGGCTAGACCAAGTAATAGTTCGTTACATCCGCCAGTTCGTTGTAAGCGTGTTCGTTATAAACGTAGTTTACTATCTATGTTTCGGGGGCAATTGGCTAAGATCTATAGGACAAGTTATTGAAATGGTCTGGCCTTAGACTGAAGCACATGACATCTCTGGATATGCTTTGTGTCTGACAGTTTCTTGTTGTTACAGAGGGTGAGGTGACGCAGTCCGAGGCAAAGGATGGTGAGATTCATCAGTCAATGTATTATTTCTCCTTTTTGTCCAGCAATTCTAATTTTGATTTTTCACCCTCGCTAAGATATGAGCCAGATGCGAAACTTCGTAAAAATGGGGACAGATTTTTGTTTGATATATGATTTGATATATGTTGCTAAAACTTTAGGATGAAACTGTCCGTTTCTAAGACATACTAACATCTCGCTACCATCTGAGGCATATACAGGTATCACATCGAAATATGCCTGTCCTTGCACGTAATGTATAGATGAGAAACAAACATCCTGAGTATAACTCATGACAGAGATAGTGCTCACATGTGTTCTTCAATACTAAATGTATGACAGTCAGAGCGTGGGGCGCCTCTTGGCTCAAGGGATCCGTATCGCGGTTTCCGATCTCAAATTGACCTGGCCTTGATTTCTCGAAACTTAAGTTAAAAAACGGACTTAAGTCTGAGTTTTTTCTCAAATTTGAGAAAACTCAGCTGAACTTTAGCTGAGTTTGATTCGAGAAATGCAGTTTGAGATTTGAGTAAAAACTTAAGTTTGTTATCTGCCAGCACCAACACAGGAATCACCGTTTCACTTGACTACAACCAAACGTGATGATTTCGATAAGAATCGATAAATAGTTATGCCCCTGATACAAAATGTTTCTTTCCAGTGTTCCTCAACGTCATCAGCACCTTGGGCATCATGCTGTTCACTGGGATGATAGTTGTCGGTAGGTCACAACTTGTCTCATGATGCACTGGACCCGTGAAGATCCGGGGTAGAATAGGTCTTCAGCAGCCCATGCTTGCCGTAAAAGGCGACTATGCTCGTCGTAAGAGGCGACTAACTTGATCGGGTGGTCAGGCTCGCTGACTTTGTTGATGCAGGTCATCGTATCCCAATTGCGTGGATCGATGCTCATGATGTCATCCACTGGATTGTCTGGTTCAGACTCGAATATTTACAGACCGCCGTCATATAGCTGTAATATTGCTGAGTGCGGCATTAAACAACAAACCAACAAACCAACCAAAAAAGCCTACTAGATATGCCGGACGGAAACCTTTAAAACTAAATGCACAATACATAGCAAGCTGACCAGAGAAACTAAAGCAGAAAGACAAAAGAAACTTGTGCAGAGTGCAAGCGTAGGGTCAGAGCCTGGCGGGCCCACTGAGGTGGGCGAGTTGGAGAGAGAGTGTTGGGGCTTTTACGTGCGCTTTCCGACTTTATACGTATTTCGCACACGGTAACCAGGTGCAGGGCTAGGCTTATTGGATTGTATTGTATTGTATTGAGTGAGTGAGGTTTTACGCCGCTTTTAGCAATATTCCAGCAATATCACGGCGGGAGACACCAGAAATGGGCTTCACACATTGTACCCATGTCGGGAATCGAACCCGGGTCTTTGGCGTGACGAGCTAACGCTTTAACCACTAGGCTACCCGACCGCCCCTTGTATTGTATTGAGGGCTTGTATAACTCTGAGGGTTTGTAGTGTACTGTCTGTAAAGTTAAAAGCTGAAATGAAATATCTAAAATATCTAACTAATATGTACAAATACTTAAAACTTGACTTGGCCACATGTTAAATCCATCTCCCTCTTCCAAGCCGCGTTATTCTTTTGAAGAAAAAATAATGTTAATACAAGTACAAGTAAACTCGGTATATACAAGATTTTTAAAGATTTCTTTGCTGTGATATCAAAGTCAAGATATGTATGCCCCGGAGTTACCGTCCTGCCTTTGCCAAATTTAGAAATTCAGACGTGGAATCGTAGCTGGCAGATATCTCAAGTTTTTAACTTAAATGTTAAAGAGTGTGTTTTAACTGTAATGTTCATTTTGAAGATGAAGAACAAGTTTTATTTCAATGTCCATTATACGATGACCTAAGATCTGCATTATTTACGTTATAAAGGCTAAAATGTCCAATATATTGTATGTTAATATTGAAACGCAGAAAGAGTTTGTTATCTGTATATATATCATTTAGATTTGTATCGTCTCCCATAACTGGGCGGTGGGGTAGCCTAGTAGTTAAAGCGTTCGCTCGTAACGCCGAAGTCCCGGGGTCGATTACCCACAAGGGAACAATGTGTGGAGCCGTGATATTGCTGGAAAATAAAAGCGGCGAAAATCATACTCACTCACCAACTCTCTCATAACGTATATACACTCTACATGTACATATTCTCATAACACAACACATGTGAGTGGGGCTGTCCTATTTTTTACTTCCTTTACTCCTATTTTATGCACGTGTTTTATGATGTACAGCGGTGTGACGAAAATATAATATCTATATGTCTGTCCCCCTCGTCCCAGCTGTGATATTCTTCAACGAGTGCCCGACCCAGCCGTACCTCGCCATCTATATGATAGTCCAGGGATCTGTGTCCATCACGATGCCCATACTGTTCCTCGTCAAGTACCGACTCGGCGTTGGCATCAAGCGACTCAACTTCCTCACCTATGTCGTCACTGTCGCCGTCCTCTCCTTCGGTTGGTTCTGCGCAGGTAATCATATATCTCCTTATGTCGAACTCCTGAATCTCGAAGGCATGCATAATTCGAATCATGTTTCTGAACTCCGTTTTCAGTAAACAATGAAGGACGTTTGTGGTGTTTCTTTTTCTTTACTCGAACACCAATGGTGATTATTCATGGTTGAGATTCGTTATAAGCGAAGTCGTTATGTCCGAAGTTGACTGTATATGCAGCGTTGAAATTGTTCGAATGTTGTGATATCTCGAAGTTCGGCGTAAACCAAATGTCTAATTTGAGGAGATAGTTAGAGAGGGTTTGGAAGCTGGATTTGTAGAATTTATGGCAATGAACTAATGTGTGCGTGCATGTGTGCGTGTGTCTGTGCGCGTGTGTGTGCTTGCATGTGTGCGTGTGTTCCAAAACATTTCGTAACCCAACTCCATATGCTATTTATATTCGCTTCTATTTGGTCAAGTTAATTTCATGAAATACCACCAGAGCTTTAAAACATGTCGAGTTAAAACGACCCACACCTATCCACGAAATCGACTTAAATGCGTATCAGTGCAGCCACTAATCTTTACTGAGTAACTTATATGTCACCGTGCTTGCAGCGTGAGACTATCTACTTACGCCATGATCTAATTAGATGACGGACCCATGAAGATCCGTGGTAGAACAGGGCCCACTTGCACAAAGCGATCTTATCGCTAAGATGATCGTAACTCCCATGCTTTAACATAGGTTTACGATAGTCTTAGCACTAAGATCGCTTTGTGCAAGTCGGCCCTGGTCTTCAGCAACCCATGCTTGTTGTAAGAGGCGGCTAACAGGACCGGGTGGTCAGGCTCGCTGACTTGGTTGATGCATGTCACCGTAGCGATCCCAACTGCGTGGATTAATGCTCATGACATCACTCGATTATTTACAGACCGTCAACAAACAGGTGGAATATTGCTGAGTGCGGCGTTAAACAACAAACAAACATAATTAGATGAGGACCTTATTACACACACACACACACACACACACACACACTTCCCCCCCCCCCCCCCCCCCCCCCTCATTCTGCACATTACAGGTAATTCGGACATTGCTTGACCTTGCAGGGACCTACTGGCTGATGACAGCGGGATGTCCGAGTACCTTCCTGTACCGGTCAGCGATTGGCTTCCTGGTGCCAGTGTGGATCATCGCCATCATGTGCATCGTCACCTTCACGTGGGCGTGCTGCAGAAAGCAAGAGTAACACTGGAAACGTCCTGACTCGGGAATATATGTCAATTATTACCTGCCTACTTATTTAGATTCAACACACGTTAATGTGGATGTAAACCTCAGCCCTTGCACTGCTGCTTATACAGTAAACTACGGTTATAACGAACCCAAATGGATCACTAATTGTATTTCGTTATAACCGTAGTTCGTAAAACACATATGCACAACATATATACAGCAAATGGCCGGGACCAAAATCTAAATTTGTTATATCCGTCAGTTCGTTATAGGCGTGTTCGTTACAAACGTAGTTTACTGTATGCGTTTAATTATCTTTATATTTGAGACGATACTACATTACCGCAAGTCCAATTGTAACAGTGATACGGTATGCCAAGTTGACGGTGAAATGAACGTCCAAAAATGCCCGGGCTTTATTTTGGTTGGTTTTAATTTAACATCTGCCCACAGCGTGTTACGAACGTGCATTCATTACCCAGAAACGTGTTGGTTGAGGAAATCAATAACGTTTTATGTCCATTCTGTGACACCGTGGCCATTTATAGTTTTACAGAGTATGTGAAGGCTGTAGAACAAATCTGCCAGGTTTACGTATCGTAAATAAAGTATCTACATGGGCGTGGTGTACACATATTGTTCACAAGCAGATGTAGACGTTATTACTGTATATGGACGTTAATGTGAATGGCGCTCAAAGGGAAGCATGTGAACCCTGGGCAAGTCTTCATGATAATGCCCTTCTGTATATTTTGGTATTCTCTTGCTTAAAGCAGTATTAAAGTAATTAAATACATGGATTTTTACAACCGGATCTATTTGAGTTCCACTGAACTGGTACACACAGTTATTATATACAGTTATCTTTGTAGATATACGTGCCAGGTACTGATGCTGTAATCTGACGATAACAAGGATGTATTGAGATGTCATTACAAGTGATGCTGTATAAAATACTGCTCAAAAGAAGTTAGACAACACCCGACTCTGCTGTTCTCTAACTTCTTTTGAGTAGTATATAATTGATTCGGAATAGGTTTTATAGCTGTACATAGATGCGCCTGTCTTATAGACTTGATCATTGTTTCGTTTAATGTATGTTATTCAGTTGGGCTTCTACTACTAATGTGTTTTATTCTGCGTGTTTGTTAATAAATATTATTACTATGCTATTGTGTTATATTTGGCAATCTAACCGGAACACACCAAGGGAGATAATCATTGATTTATCAGATCTAAACGTTTCTTTCATTTATGTAACCATGTGGCAATAAATGCAACGAATGCATATCATCTGTAGCATTGTGTTTATTTACACAAAGTGAAAGATTTGTGATTTTATGAACTTGTGAACCTCGCAGTCATTTGCAGAAGACGAGCATTCAGCACTACACAGGGCTACAATGGGGATCAGTTGGCTCCTGAGAGTTTCTAGGGCTTCGGTCCTGCCCCAAACTGAAGCACATGTACCACATGTGACGTCTTCTTGGGCAAGTGACTTCGTTCGTAATGTGCCTCGGTTCACCCAGCAATGAATGGGTACCCGGTAGGATGTGATGGCAATGTGGTTGTTAACCTTCTAGCGCCTAATAGGCAGCTTGGGTTGTATACTCCCTAGGGAGCTGAGAAGGATTCTTGAGTGCACACTGATCCAGAGACCAAGGTAATAATAGCACGATTGGTGTGGAAATATGCACAATAGAACTATTATTATCATATTATGTTACCGGTAAGCACATCCAACTATTGGCCCGGTCCCAGCGGGGAGACACAGATGTTTACTGACCCGTGACGGTTAGAGAGGGCTGTACCAATAATGCATTAATATCGCTTTTCATTTTTTTCTGCTAAACTATTGATGGTATTAACTATACCTTGCACATAGTCTGTGATTTTTGTTTTGTTTGTTTGTTGTTTAACGCCGCACTCGGCAATAGTCCAGCTATATGACGACGGTCTGTAAATAATCGAGTCTGGACCAGACAATCCAGTGAATGACATCATGAACATCTATTCACGCAATTGGGATACGACGACATGCATCAACCAAGTCAGCGAGCCTGACCACCCGATCCCGTTAGTCACCTCTTACGACAAGTATAGTCGCCTTTTACGGCAAGCATGGGTTGTTGAAGACCTATTCTACCCCGGATCTTCAAATAATATGTAAACAGCTACAAAATTGGTATTACAGGAATCCAGATAATTAACTGGATCCAGTATCTACTCACATTGTCACATTGGAAGTCTGTTGGTAATCATTCAGGAGATAAACCGCGTTCAGGTTTCCCTGTATAATCACCAAATCAGTCTTCTGATCTCCACAAATACCGCCCCACACCATGACACCTCTCCCGCCGAATGGATGGACCTCTCGAATACACGCCGGAGCCAAACGTTCCCCTCTGCGTCGATAAACTCGTTCTCTGCCGTCATTTCGAAACAAGTTAAACCGACTTTCATCTGTAAACAGCACTCGACGCAAATTTCTCACTTGCCAGCGTCGAACCTGCCTCGCCCATCGCAGTCTCAGGCGTCGATGTTGAGCAGTCAGTACCATTCCTCGGAAAGGACGATACGCTCGGATTCCAGCAGCACGAAGTCGCCGTAGTACTGTACGTTGGCTAATGGGATGTCCCAATGCTGTTGCTGCCGTCGCCGTCGCCGTCGCCGTTACGAATCTGTTTCGCAGGTGAATGAGCCGTATCTGTTCGTCTTCCAGTGGTGTTGTCACTCGGGGTCGTCCGGTTCTAGGCTTGTCCTGTGTCCTCCCTGTGTGCCTGTACCGTTGAATCAGCCTGGCTACTGTCAGTGGTGTACAACCAAACCTTCTGGCAATTTGGACCTGTGTTGCCCCCATTTCGGCCATACCGATGGCTCTCTCTCTGCTCCTGTGACAGTCGTGGCATTTCTTTTGTGTACTTTCATCACGTGTGGTTATACCCTACAGACGAACGCATTTATACAGCTAACATGCACGTTGCAGTTTATGCCATAGGCGGGAAACCTGTTTCATCATTTTTATGTCACCGCACGAGCGCCGTCAAAGGTGGCGCGTTCGGGTGAGGTGTTTTTGGTACCTGTTCCAGGGCAGTCAAATCCCCAATACCTACTTTCCACTAGTTTTCGCTGTTTTTAGGAAAATTACAAATTGCCAACCTATACTTTCTTTTGCCGCTTACTTTATTTGATCAGGGTTACATCATTCAAGGCCTTCGTAATAAAAGCTTTCAAAAACAAAACGTTTCATGGTAGACATGTGGACCGTTACAAAATTTGTGTCCGGTGCACTTCCATAGTCTGACTCGTACCATTTCTTTTTAGTTCCCTTTTTTCAGGTGAACAGTTAACTTGCCTTTGCATGTGTTTGTGACGGGTGCCACCGGTGTGGCAGTGGGGCACGCTCACCTTCTTGCGAAAACCTAGTATCATTAGGATTTAATTTTATTATAATTATTTAGAAACCACGTACAAACTATGAAAAATATGATGGGAAATGTAATGAAAACAAAAGGAAGAAAAATAGGATTTGATTGTGATTCATAATTATAATTATTTAGAAACCATGTACAAACTATGAAAAATATGATGGGAAATGTAATGAAAACAAAAGGAAGAAAAATAGGATTTGATTGTGATTCATAAACTTATGATTGTGATATACACTGTAGTCGGAATCAGAATGAACTCTGCTAATAGTAGAGATTTCTTATGAATATGGTTTTATTTACTCCTTCCAGCTTATGCCTGGAGAATACCAGTGCCTCTAGTTGGTTGAAGAGGCATCAATGAAAGGGGGATCAGGTGTTCACAATGGCGACTGAATATCGGATATTTTGGGATGTGGCTATCTGAGCTCGGTCAGTTCTTCTTCTTTTTTTAAAATGCCAGGTAGTAGCTTCATGGAAACTACACATATACATATATACCGTGGTCGAGTGGTAGAGCGTCCGCCTGGAGAGTGGAAGGTCCGGGGTTCGATCCCCGGCTGTGTCATACCAAAATACGTTAAAAGATGGTACTTGTTGTTACCCTGTCTGACGCTCGGCATTTAGGGGCTAAAACAAGGACTGGTCGGCTCGGAGTCAGTATACTGTGTCTGAGTAGGGTATTCATGTTAAACTGCGGCTTGGTATCTCAGTGCGCTAGCACTATAAATCAGCATCAGTCCGGAACTAGAACAAGCAGCCACACACATACGTGCATGCACATCGCTATATAAGTGCAATAATCTTGGACGCGACCCCATTTCACCTCACCTGTGATTATGGAAAGGGGTTTCGCGTCTTTTATTTTAGAACTCTTCAGAAATAGTGTCATTTGTTTTTTCAGATGTCCATGTAGACCCACTTGGACCTCAACATGAGTATGGAACTACAGTAAACTACGGTTATAACGAACTCAAAGGGACTGCTAATTTTAGTTCGGTATAACCGTAGTTCGTTATAAGTACATATACAGCATGACTACAGCAAGTGGTCGGGACCAAAAAGTAAGTTCGTTATATCCGTCAGTTCGTTATAACCCTGTTCGTTATAACCGTAGTTTACTGTATGTCTGGCTTGATAAAGTGTAACAAACACGTGTAACCATCCTCTGAATCGCAATAGATTTATCGGGGCGGGCGGCATGTATTGATAACACTGTTCAGCCTTCTGATTTCATCGCAAAGCTTCTGAACACATCTCTCCCTGCCTTTATCAATTTCCGTGGGCGACTTTAAAATTGGGAATGAAAATTCCCTTCGATTTTACAACAAAAATGTGTCGCAGCACATGCTGGATATCCTGAAAATGTGTTGTCAAAACAAGAAGTGTCGTGTCAAGAATAGTCGATGATGTTCCCAAACGATTAGGTCATACAAACATACATGTAGTGTCCTTCGTATGTGACACCAGGGAGTGTTATAAACAATTGACTAGTGACACCAGGGAGTGTTATAAGCTATTGACTAGTGACACCGGGAGTGTTATAAACTATTGACATGTAACACCAGGGAGTGTTATAAGCTATTGACTAGTGACACAAGGGAGTGTTATAAGCTATTGACATGTAACACCAGGGAGTGTTATAAGCTATTGACTAGTGACACCAGGGAGTGTTATAAGCTATTGACTAGTGACACCAGGGAGTGTTATAAGCTATTGACATGTAACACCAGGGAGTGTTATAAGCTATTGACTAGTGACACCAGGGAGTGTTATAAGCTATTGACATGTAACAACAGGGAGTGGTATATGCTATTGACTAGTGACACCCGGGAGTGTTATAAGCTATTGACATGTAACAACAGGGAGTGGTATAAGCTATTGACTAGTGACACCAGGGAGTGTTATAAGCTATTGACTAGTGACACCAGGGAGTGGTATAAGCTATTGACTAGTGACACCAGGGAGTGTTATAAGCTATTGACATGTAACAACAGGGAGTGTTATAAGCTATTGACTAGTGACACCAGGGAGTGTTATAAGCTATTGACATTTAACAACAGGGAGTGGTATAAGCTATTGACTAGTGACACCAGGGAGTGTTATAAGCTATTGACATGTAACAACAGGGAGTGGTATAAGCTATTGACTAGTGACACCAGGGAGTGTTATAAGCTATTGACATGTAACAACAGGGAGTGGTTTAAGCTATTGACTAGTGACACCAGGGAGTGTTATAAGGTATTGACATGTAACAACAGGGAGTGGTATAAGCTATTGACTAGTGACACCAGGGAGTGTTATAAGGTATTGACATGTAACAACAGGGAGTGGTATAAGCTATTGACTAGTGACACCAGGGAGAGTTATAAGGTATTGACATGTAACAACAGGGAGTGGTATAAGCTACTGACATGTAACAACAGGGAGCTATTTTAACTTATTGTTTGTAGGTGCTACCTTGTTTGGCGTCCTTTCCAAGGCCACTAGTTTATGCCTCATTGGTCACGGGAGTCTTCTTGATACATTGGTAAGTTTGAAATACAAGTCTCATTGATGTGTCACCTCTACCACGAATTACCAACAATACTCGTTGGTTGGTTAGTTGGTTGATTTGTTGTACAACACCGCACTCAGCAATATTCCAGCTGAATGACGACGGTCTGCAAATAATGGAGTCTGGACCAGACAATCCAGTGATTAACACCATGAGCATCGATCTATTGCAAATGGGATACGATGACATGCATCAACAAAGTCAGCCAGCCTGACCACCCGATCCATTGAGTCGCCTCTTACGACAAGTATGGGTTGTTGGGGACCTATAGTCTTACCCGACATCCCTACGGGTGTCCTGTACATCCAGTCAACAAGGTTTCAAAGTTATATTTTATGGATTAATAATAAACAAGTTTATCGTTATCCTTTTGGTTTATTATTTCAGAACTAAAACTGTACACATTCAGTGTATAAACATAAATAACAAAACACATGTTATGTAGATCTATCACAAGTATTTTAGATGTTATGTAGATCTATCACAAGTATTTTAGATCTTATGAACATTAAAATTGTCATGATCATAGCTATTAGTGGTACACAATATAGTACACTTGCACATATAACTATTTCCAAACATAAACGTCCATTTATATAATTGGCAATTTCTGTATCAGGTCAATATTGTACAGTAATAAATTAAATTTTCGTAATATGTTGTTATATTGTTAAAAACTCAATGTACACAGAAAATTAATCATGATTTTCAAGAGACGTAAATATGATGTCATAGACCATATGATATATACATATGTATGTTTTCAGGACGTTTTGATTGGAATCTGCTCCAACAGTGGAGGTAGCGGACCGGACCGGGGATCTTCAGATTGTACAGAGCATTTCACATGACGTCCAAATAAATACGTGAACAATACTTGCACATACAATTTCACAAGTATGGACAACGTATGTTGCAGGTATGCAGGTAATTAATCTCACTATGTAATATCACACTTTTGTTTTGAGGTGGTCCCTTATTAATAGTTTTTGCTTCAACATGTAACTGAATAGTTCCCCTGGCGTATATAGAATTTCAGGTGACAAAAAAACATCAATTAACCGTTACATATGTTTTACACCCTTGCTACCTGTATATCATGTTAAATTAATGAATATTTTTCTCCACTGGATTCATTGTATTAATGTCATCTATTTCTGAAATTTAATTTTGTTTTCAAGGCCTGTTGTATACATGACACTTTTTATGAATGGCATCTTCTTTCATTCTTTGTCACGACGTTTCAGAGCTACTTCTTGCTCCTTCATCAGGTGAATCAGAGATACTTCTGGCTCCTTCATCAGGTGAATCAGAGCTACTTCTTGCTCCTTCATCAGATGAATCAGAGCTACTTCTTGCTCCTTCATCAGGTGAATCAGAGCTACTTCTTGCTCCTTCATCAGGTGAATCAGAGATACTTCTTGCTCCTTCATCAGGTGAATCAGAGATACTTCTTGCTCCTTCATCAGGTGAATCAGAGTTACTTCTGGCTCCTTCATCAGGTGAATCAGAGATACTTCTTGCTCCTTCATCAGGTGAATCAGAGATACTTCTTGCTCCTTCATCTGGTGAATCAGAGCTACTTCTTGCTCCTTCATCAGGTGAATCAGAGCTACTTCTTGCTCCTTCATCAGGTGAATCAGAGTTACTTATTGCTCCTTCATCTGGTGAATCAGAGATACTTCTTGCTCCTTCATCTGGTGAATCAGAGATACTTCTTGCTCCTTCATCAGGTGAATCAGAGATACTTCTTGCTCCTTCATCAGGTGAATCAGAGATACTTCCTGCTCCTTCATCAGGTGAATCAGAGCTACTTCTTGCTCCTTCATCAGGTGAATCAGAGATACTTCTTGCTCCTTCATCTGGTGAATCAGAGATACTTCTTGCTCCTTCATCAGGTGAATCAGAGATACTTCTTGCTCCTTCATCAGGTGAATCAGAGATACTTCTTGCTCCTTCATCTGGTGAATCAGAGATACTTCTTGCTCCTTCATCAGGTGAATCAGAGATACTTCTGGCTCCTTCATCAGGTGAATCAGAGCTACTTCTTGCTCCTTCATCTGGTGAATCAGAGCTACTTCTTGCTCCTTCATCAGGTGAATCAGAGCTACTTCTTGCTCCTTCATCTGGTGAATCAGAGATACTTCCTGCTCCTTCATCAGGTGAATCAGAGATACTTCCTGCTCCTTCATCTGGTGAATCAGAGATACTTCTTGCTCCTTCATCAGGTGAATCAGAGATACTTCTTGCTCCTTCATCAGGTGAATCAGAGATACTTCCTGCTCCTTCATCTGGTGAATCAGAGCTACTTCTTGCTCCTTCATCAGGTGAATCAGAGCTACTTCTTGCTCCTTCATCAGGTGAATCAGAGATACTTCCTGCTCCTTCATCAGGTGAATCAGAGTTACTTCTGGCTCCTTCATCAGGTGAATCAGAGATACTTCTTGCTCCTTCATCTGGTGAATCAGAGATACTTCTTGCTCCTTCATCAGGTGAATCAGAGTTACTTCTTGCTCCTTCATCAGGTGAATCAGAGTTACTTCTGGCTCCTTCATCAGGTGAATCAGAGATACTTCTTCCTCCTTCATCAGATGAATCAGAGTTACTTCTTGCTCCTGCATCAGGTGAATCAGAGATACTTCTGGCTCCTTCATCAGGTGAATCAGAGATACTTCTGGCTCCTTCATCAGATGAATCAGAGTTACTTCTTGCTCCTGCATCAGGTGAATCAGAGATACTTCTGGCTCCTTCATCAGGTGAATCAGAGATACTTCCTGCTCCTTCATCAGTTGAATCAGAGATACTTCTTGCTCCTTCATCAGGTGAATCAGAGTTACTTCTTCCTCCTTCATCAGGTGAATCAGAGTTACTTCTGGCTCCTTCATCAGGTGAATCAGAGCTTCTTCTTGCTCCTTCATCTGGTGAATCGTTCATTTGATGAAGGAGCAAGAAGTAGCTCTGAAACGTCGTGACAAAGAATGAAAGAAGTTGCTATCCATACAAAGTGTCATGTATTCAGGTTCATCTTGCTTCTAAATGCCTGTTAGAGACTCTAGGTGTGTTGTAGTTTCCTCTGTTGTCATATCCATCATTTCATTAGTCCAGCAGCGTATAAGAATGTATCTGCTTCTCGGGGCGTGTTACATGTTACTGATTTACAATTTCAGACTGTCAGTCGTGACATGGAATGTGGTATAAGGGTCACATGCCGTACACATCAGCAGTTGTGGATAACAAAACAAAATACAACTTGTAACAAAAACAGTAACGGGCATACCAAGCATCCATATCATTTGATGTTTTGTGGTCCACTTCCAACTAAATGTTAAAAGTAAATGTTCTTGTTATAATTCTTTGTTTTTTCAAACGATCTTTCAAATTTCTTTTTTAACGAATACAAACCATAAAAGGTAAGCCACAATGACACGAATTGTTAAATCGTGCTCGGTTTTCCATACAATATTGCCTCAGATGGAGCATTAAGAGTTTCATTAAGGACCATATTGCGACAAAAAGAACGAAATGCGTAACTATATATATATATATGTATATATATTCATAAAAATAACATTGGTATAAATGATGAATGCATTATGAGACTTGGTAATACATTTGTAATAATATGGTACACATACGTGAAATGGTATGTTATAGGTTTCTTCATAAACAAAAACTGGTGACCAGAATCGAACAGAGATCATTGTTATCGTAGTTCAACACGTCTTGTCTCGTCATGTCACGTCATACCATGTCGTATTTTCAGTTTTAACCATGCCATATAACGTCATCACGTGACGTCTTCTGTCAATCACGTCACATAACGTCATTTGCCTCACCACGTACATGACGCCACGTCACTTTGTATCACTTAACGTCTCCTGGGCACAAAAATACGTAATACACCTTCACGTTACATTATGTCATATACTGGTCACGTAACGTCACATGTCCCCGCATCATCACGAAACGTCTCCTCGTGACTTAACGTCACAATGTCATCCTCACATACGTCACGTCGCCGTGCATGATGTCAGACACTCTGTATCGCTATATCCTGTATTGTCACAAGACTTAACCCACATCGCGCCTTTCGTTTCAACTCTCCCAATAATCAACCAATGGTCAAACTTAATTCACCAATATAATACAAATATAGATGTAATATGTTATATATCAAAAGAAGCTCTTTGCAAACACAAAAACACAAATAATATGATTATAGATGAAAACATTGCTTGCATGTTGAAAACCCTCTTTACTGATTGCCAGATCTAGAAGAAAAAGTTTCAATCTAAAACAGCGACACAGCACATGTATACAGATAATGCCATATGGTAGACGAAGCACCATATATAAGGTCAGGTGACTGAAACCTGTAAGCACCCATAACGAGGTTTGATTCATACGATAAAGAGGATGCAAGTCTCTACGGCCTTTCTGGTTCAGGGCTTCACATTGTTATTAGCATCCTGTGCCAAATTGGACAATCGCCTGTTAAATTAGCGTGACCAGTCTGGATCGAGATTGAACAAGAGCCCACACCAGAGGAGAAAGGTTCTTTTGGTACGTCCTGTTCCAGAACCGCTTAGGTTGGAGATTCGCCCAGGCCTAAATATTTCTTAACTGAATTTATTTGATTTCACGTATTTCGACATGTAACCATGCATCCACAAATCAACCCCTGGCAACAATTTTATATTACTTAAACCTTTCATGAAGAATTTACCCCACTTAAGGTCAAAAGGTATGTCCATGGTGTTAAAATTGGTAATATATCGATTATCTTATTTCAATCGTGTGTAATGCCTTTAATCTGAAACATACATATACTGATCGAAAGAAGTAAGGGAACGGCTCAAAATCAAATCATTTAGAACTGAAAAATGAATATTTTAAATAGTGATCTTTTATGTTGTGAAGGTTTTTTAACATATTTACATATTCATTGATATTTTTATACCTTCCCTTACTTATTTCCAACAATATATTATGAAATCATTGCTGCTGCCGCTGTTCTCAGTCCTTGAGTCCATTCCTCTCGATGTAAAGTCCGGACACGTGGTTATTGTTTACGTTAGGCATCGGTTCTGTTTTGATGTTCACTTTTTGATCTGACCACGCCACACTGGTGCAGGCGCCTTGTGTGGTCAGCTGGATGCTCGTCGTACTCCTCTCCTTCCGGTCCATATCCAGGGTTGTCTCCATCAGCACCTGGAGAACAGGAAGATGGAGGTGTTGATGAGACAGTTGCATGGGGCAGGAAATACGTACAGGAGTCTCATAGTTGAACAGGTTAATCCAAGGGTGATACAGCAAATATGATAATAAACGCGTATCTTCTATCTGGTCGGTTCTTGTAATGAACAGCTGCTTTATCATTTGTACTTTTAATGTAAAAAATAACATACTGAAAAAACTAAGTGTTGCCACTCATAAACGGATGAACTATGTCTTGAAATAAATATTTAATTCCAAACATTTTCTTCGATGTCGCCGTGGTTGAAGACTACATTCGTTAGCCTTCAGTGAAAATTGTATGGGTTCGAATCACGCTGTCAAATCACGATTTTCCAGAAAAAGAAGTTCTGTCATTGCCATTTGGTTAATTCCTAACAATTCAGTTACTTACAGCCCGGTCACACACAAAGAAGCCTTGATTTAATTATTCAATTAATGGAGGTGAAAGAAGAGCAGAAATACGCTGACCCGTTCCAACGTATGATCGACTTACAGGAAGAAGAGGGAAACGGGAAACGTTTTATCTTGGCTATGATAGCGTCGAACAAGGGAGGGAAAAGCAAGGGACGTTTAAACGTAATAACGGTAGCTACAGCGTTCCATCAGCGTCTCAACGGGTACAACGTGAAACGGTAAAATGTGATGAGGGTAGCTACAGCGTTCCAAATCAGGACCACAATGGACAGCTAAAGAGGTCGACATCAGGATCTCAACGGATTAAAGAAGAAACGTTTTAACGTAATAAAACGGTAGCTACAGCGTTCCATATCAGGGTCTCAACGGGTACATGATGAGACGTTAACTCGTGATGAGGATAGCTACAGCGTTCCACATCAGGATCTTAAGGGATGCAAGAAATGTTTAGACGGGCGTGTGGTAGCCGTAGCGTCGGACGAGATTGTTAAAAATGTCAGTTTTGGTATTAAATAGCAGCGTTTGAGATCAGAACATCGCCATTTTGATATAGCCTATTGTTGCCCTGTTTGTGTGAAAATATAACACGTTTGTATTTCAAACCCGTATAATATGCTCGGCAATGTACATACCACCTGTGTAAAGAATACTTAATGAATATAGTCTGATTTCATCGACGTTCCAACTACGTATACGTATAAAGATGGCCATATTGACAAAGACTCTCCACGTGACAAAACATTCAAATCATTATAATCTCACATCTACTCTTCATCATACATGTCATATTTCAGAAAGCCGATTAACATTTTCAACCTGTTCATGTCAATGATGGTGTCAATGTGTTGTTGGGATGGACAATCCTTATCAGGAGCGCAGCTGGCTGTTGGCGTTGTCGATGGTCTGATCTAAACTAGGACTAGTTCCAAACCTCACATAGAAGGAATTGCGAAGTAGCAAAACAATTTGTTCAAATAATTTAAGCGTTTGTGGATATACCTCCATGACATCGTGTAATGAACATAACAAAAGATTTCACAATTACGCAATTCTTTCTCTTTGAAGCTTAGAACTTATCTATCAACCGTGGTATGAGACTAGATTGATCATTTTCATCTTAATGTGTATGTGAAACGAAACGTTCCCTAAACAGGTTCTGTTCGCCGTCGGGGATCTCGTGCGTCATAATATGGTGACAAACTCACGTTTACCACTTAGGGGTAACCGTCCATCATAAAGCTGACAAACCAAGGATCGCGATAAGGGCGAATATGTAATTCGAACCCACAATCAGCGGATCCTGGTATCACTTATGAACAAGTGGATTCGAACCAACAATCATAAGTTCCTGGCGTGCCAAAGGGACGCAACTCAGCACACGAATTGCGGCACATGAGACTACTGGGCCTCCCGTGCCCCGATCCGCCTTCTTTTTTGACGGTGTCAAGGGACAACATAACGGATGCCTTTAAGTTATTATATGCATTATCAAAACTAGACCCCTGAAGATCCGGGGTAGAATAGGTCATCAGCAACCCATGTTTGCCGTAAAAGGCGACTGTGCTTGTCGTATGAGGTGACTAACGGGATAGGGTGGTCAGGCTCGCTGACTTGGTAGAAGCATGTCATCGATCCCATTGCGTCGATCGATACTCATGATATCAATCACTTGATTGTCTGGTCCAGACTCGATTATTTACAGACCGCTGTCATATAGCTGTAATATTGCTGAGTTCGGCGTTAAACAACAAACCAACATCACCAACAACCAACAAAACTAGCAAGAGAATACTTTAACTCACTGACCTGCACTAGAGACATTTCCTCCTCATCCAGTATCCCCCCGGACTCCAGGGACAGGAAGGCGTTGTGGAAGTCATCCAGCAACACCAGGTACGCCACTTTGTCGTCCGACTTCTTCTTGAAGTACACCGGTAGTTTGCCTTTAGGAACAGACAACTTGGTCCGGATTTCGAAATCTATCACTTGGCATTCTTCACGTGCCAGAAGCTCGGCGCTGGCCTTCCATGACGGTCCGATCTCGATCTGAGAATTCACCTCCCACGGGATGACCTCCTTGAACACCTCTCCCTTCATCTTGCTCACGTTCATCGTGTTGTCTCTGCCGGCACGGAACTTGACGAAATTTGTCGGAAGGTTTACGTCGATGTTGACGTTTCTGTCGATGGTGTAACAATTCTGAAGCTCCACTGCAATCCATGTCGTCGTCTCCCGCTTCCCGCGGAATGAATGCACCTGCTTGGTCTCCGACTTATTCTCGTACTCGCAGCCGTACAGGGAGACCCATCGAGACCCGGTCGTGATCTCACCCCACGCAGTCTCCACGCAGTTGTTTGTGGGGCGGAGTGAGAACTTCATAATGTTGTGTTCAATGTTAAGAGACTTCCAGTCAATCACGGCATAGTAATCCCCGGGGTCAATAAAGAGACGTTTCACGAAATTGATACTTTTCTCCAATTTGCGCCAGGCATACTGTCCCAATACGGTGTCAAGCTCCAGAATTTTCGACGCCATCTTGGATTTCTGACCAATTCACATTTATTCGACCCTGCAACAAAATATATACACCATCGATCACAGTCGCAAGAGAAAAATATCAATTCTTACCCTAAACGTTTGCTTTAATAATTGATACACAAAACACGTATTAGGGGTAAATATGTTCATCCATTGAACCATACTTCACACTGCCAACTGTAAATCGTCAGTATGCCAGGCAATTGCCAATCCTGACTATGAAAAAGATGGCTTACCCACCACAGATAAGAGCAGATAAGTATCGGATCGCACAGTTGGTGTATCGTCCCAGCCATATATGTGCCTGTGCGCGTGCGTGTGCGTGTACGTGTGCGTGTGTGAATATAACCGCACTGTCCTGGAAAGAATCAATCATTTCACCCCGACACCTGCGACAATATATATGTAAAACAACAAGAATGATTGCTCACCTTCCGGCAGGTTTAATTCACATCGTTCAAATACCACATTGTGCATCTGCGTCGTATTGGGTGCAGCAAGGGACACTTTATAGACTCCCTGGTGTAGTAAGTGCGAAGTAAGTGCTTACCACCCAGGTTACAAAGAGACAAGGCCCCGTCACATATAGAGCACAGTACGTCTAGGCCGGGGCTGGAGCATGCCACCAGATTGTTGAGTATCGTACATTTCATGGATTTGAAAATCTCTTCAGTAAGCCTTTTTCTCGGTTGTAATGAGCTTCCTGATAGGATATGTCGACTATAAATCACTGTAATTGACACTCTGGTTCAAGTTGATCAATTGAGTTCGACACTCTTCAGGGTCAAAACTAGATATGAGTCCCTACTGTCTTAACTGGCAACTTTTGTTTATTTACGCGTCATGTTGATTCTACAATAACTACTGCTGCTGTTGCTACTACTACTACTACAACTACAACTACTGCTACCATTGCTGCTCCTGCTACTGTAGCTACTCCAGATACACATGTTGCGTCTATGAAGTCCCTACTGTCTTAACTGGCAACTTTTGTTTATTTAGGCGTCATGTTGATTCTACAATAACTAGTCCTGCTGTTGCTACTACTACAACTACAACTACAACTACTACTACTGCTACCATTGCTGCTGCTGCTACTGTAGCTACTACGTATACAGATACACATGTTGCGTCTATGAAGTCCCTACTGTCTTAACTGGCAACTTTTGTTTATTTACGCGTCATGTTGATTCTACAGTAACTAGTCCTGCTGTTGATACTTCTACTACTACAACTACTACTACTGCTACTATTGCTGCTGCTGCTGCTGCTGCTACTTCTTCTACTACTACTACTACTACTACTACTACTACTACTGTAGCTACAACAGATACACATGCTGCTTCTCTAGTAACTAATACTGCTCTGCTGCTGTGACAACTACTACTTCCGCTACTGCAGCAACTACACTTACTATTGTTACTACTGCTATACTAATGATTATTACAGCTACTGCAACTACTACTGACACAAATGCTGCTTCTACTACATCTACTGCTACGGCAACTACAGCTACCAGTACAACTACTAACAATGCAGCATCTACCACGTCCACCGCAGTAGCCACTGTTACCACAGTAACAGCGTCGACATATGTAACCAACACAACTGATAGGAAAATTCAATAAAAAATATCAAATCATATGATTTTTTAAATATTACTTTCACAAAAGGCAAATAACTCGACATGGAGGTCACATCTGTCCACGGGAGCCACGTGATGAAAGCAGCACGGTTGCAATATGACCGGAGCATCCGCTGTAGTTAATAAACAGCATCGTCAACATCTACAGTACTCCTGCATCCTGTCACAACAGCTGATTCAGCATACAACACGAGGTTAAAGCTCCACGCTACACACCATGGTGAAAGTGTGTTTCACTGTCCATGAAACATCTGTTGCCGGTTTAATATTCAGATCCTGAAATAGCACTCGTGATACGTCTGAAGTATTACACACGTGGTATTACAACCCCTTCATACAGCCATTGATTCATGACATGGATTCGTCACCCTTTCAAAAATGTTCATATACTCCTATAGCCCGATGACATTTTACTTCGTTATAACCGTAGTTCGTTATAAGCATATATACAGCAAATGGCCGGGGCCACAAAACCAGTTCGTTATATCCGACAGTTTGTTATAAGCGTGTTCGTTATAAACGTAAATAAACAAAACATATATGTGTATGATAAATTTACGAAACGAGTGTTCGAATTATTGTCTAAATTTATCCTGAGCCAGCGCGAGAGTGAGTGAGTTGGGTTTAACGCCGCTTTGAACAATATTCCACTTATATCAAGGCGTGTCAGCTTAATGTGATGCAGGTCTCAGACGTTTACCACTTCGGTGAAACCCACGAGCACGGGTATGGTGCTGACAAACCTAAACGGCGCAAATCAGGACTCGAACCCACGTAGCTTCCTGGCGTGTCAAAGGGACATAACCCTGCTGAACCAGAATTCTTGACATGATGTTCATGAAATCGCTGTGACGTCATCATATTATGTTACGTCATTACACATTGATGTCTGAATGTCGTCAGCAGCCATGACTTAGTTGGTTGGTTGGTTGTTTTACGCCGCACTCAGCAATATTCCAGCTATATGACGGCGGTCTGTAAATAATCGAGTCTGGACCAGACAATCCAGTGATTAGTATCATGAGCATCGATCCACGCAATTGGGATCGATGACATTCATCAACCAAGTCAGCGAGCCTGACCACCCGATCCCGTTAGTCGCCTCTTACGACAAGCATAGTCGCCTTTTACGGCAAGCGTGGGTTACTGAAGACCTATTCTACCCCGGAATTTCACAGGGCCAGCTACCATGAACAATGTGGACAATAAAGGACAAGGAGTTTATGAACAATCCACAACAACACACTCCCACATCTTACATTTAACACTACGATGCTTGTAAGTCGATTTGGTTTTGTGGATACAAGAAATGGGCTTCACAAATTGTAACCTTGTGGAGAATCGAACCCGCGCCTTCGGCGTGACGAGCGAATGCTTAGTCCACCAGGCTACCCCACCTTTCAACAGCATGTAATACAAAACATGTAATATTAAAATGCACACTACATATACACACTAAAATGCACACTACATATACACACTAAAATGCACACTACGTGTACGCACTAAAATGCACACTACATACACACTAAAATGCACACTAAATATACACACTAAAATGCACACTACGTGTACGCACTAAAATTCACTCTACATATACGCACTAAAATGCACACTACATATACACACTAAAATGCACACTACATATACACACTAAAATGCACACAACATATACACACTAAAATGCACACTACATACACACTAAAATGCACACTACGTGTAAGCACTAAAATGCACACTTCATATACACACTAAAATGCACACTACGTGTATACTATGAACAGATTAATTAAAACTTCATTGAAAGCGGCACCTCTTACAACATGATTTCATTCAGCGCTGAAGCAGCATTGGGGTCAATACTGACAATAGTGTAACAGGATCTGGATCCCAGCACGAACTGCGAATATCTCCCATACACACTGACATTTACACGTATGGAATGTCAATGATACGACTAATTATAGGCTTGTGTTAAGTACTTGGTAACAATCAACGGACAATAAAACGTCTAGGCTCTTATAATGACGTTAGTAAACACTAAATTAAGCATTACACACAGCATACATGGAGCCACGGAGATTGCTTAAATTGTTTGGGTATTTTTAGTTAGCAATATTCTAGCCAGATCATGCCGACCAGTAAATAATCGAGTCTGGTCAGACAAAACCGTTGTTACCATTATGTGTAACGTTACACGTAGACTAAAAAAAGCCTCTGAAAAAATATATGTTTGAAAGAAACAAATAAAATTAAATTGAAGATTACCCCAGTGAGATGGGAGATTCCTGAACCTGAGGCAAATCGAATGCAATACTACAGCTATCTCTCCAGGAGATGCTGGTGACACGGGCCGACGTTCACCTAGAGTGTGTGTGTGTGTGTGTGTGTGTGTGTGTGTGTGTGTGTGTGTGTGTGTGTGTGTGTGTGTGTGTGTGTGTGTGTGTGTGTGTGTGTGTTAAATAAATGTTGCAATAAAAATGTGTTTTTGTTTTACTTTTGTACACCCCTAATAGGGGTTGATCAACATGCCTACTTTTTCTAACAAGTCACTCATCCCTGTGCGTGCGTGTGTGCGTGCGTGCGTGTGTGTGTGTGTGTTACATAAATGATGCAATAAAAAATGTGTTTTTGTTTTACTTTTGTACACCCCTAAAATGGGTGGATCAACATGCCTACTTTTCTAACAAGTCACTCATCCCTGACTATGTCTGGGTTGTCTAATTGCTACTGTTTACCTGTTTTTAAAATTAGACGGAGCAGGTTAATACCAATCTAGACTTGCTTCATCTAAGGTTTTTTGCATTACAGAAAGGGCTGGTCGGAAGGGAGCATAATGTGGTTCAGGGACTGACACACAGACCACGTCCCACGCCGGGGCAAAATGACGCAACAAGATAAAAAGAATATATCGGAAAATTGAGCGGTTTCATTGTTACATATGCAAATACAAAAATGCATCTGACAGTAACATGGACACTTGCTTTTGAGGAAATAGATAAATCAACCACAAATCTATTTTATGGATAGTTGTTACACATATCCAAAAATATGACAGAAAAAACAAAGTAAAAGATGTGAATAGTGATTAATCACAGCTTTAACATATGGCGGCCTCCAGTGTGAATTGAGTGAGTGAGTATTGTTACAATATTCCAGCAATATCACGGCGGGGGACACTAAAAATGGCCTTCACACATTGTACCCGGGTCTTCGGCGTGACGAGCGAACGCTTTAACCACAAGGCTACCCAACCGCCATCCAGGGTGAAGGTCAACGTCATTGTATACGCTCGCTGCACGTGAGGATAATGTTAACACAAAGCAGCAGCCAGAGAGCATTCATTCTCTTTGTGTTTCAGGAAAGTGTCCAGAAACAGGCTTCAAATAGTGTCTACATCTGGGGGAATCGAAACCGGTTCCTCGGCCTACTGAGCCAAAAATATTTGAATAACCCGCTGCTCACCCGTTTTGAAAAAAAGAAACCTGTTTGACTGGCTTGTTGATTGTTCAACAATTGATCAGAACCGTCCTCCCGCCCCCTGAGTGTTAACCATGCTTGATGCGTTCCTCGCTGACAGGCATGTCTATAACTGTGAAGACTTCCATAAAATGATAAGATGATGCGACGTGAAGCCTAACAATAGTGAATGAGACTTGTGTTTTAGAGCGAGAAATGAAGAATAGGGATCCATTGAAATATTCAATATTCAAAGAGAACGATACACATTAACATTGGAATATTCAAAAAAGACGATGCAAGTTAACATACTGTGATTTACACAAATTTGTAACTGTACGCTTGAGTGTTCTAACATGTATGCCAGTACTCATAGTCAGTGTATATCGACCGAACATGTCACAACATTAATTTGTTATTTATAATCATTTTGCCATGTCGTTGACGATTCGTCAAACATTGATGCAAATTATATAGCCATCCGACTCAAGCTATAATTAAATAATAACATTGTTTATGAAATAATTAGCGAACATTTATATTATATTTATGTGAATCTGGTGGACCATCGGTGTTATCTCACTTTTATATGCATTGTCAAGCAAAGGTGTCAGGAATATTTTTTATCCCTGAACATCTGTTACACGTGCACGTGCTTGACAACAAGTCAGCCAAACTATCCGCTGACGCTCCATCTCTGCGACTCTGCGACCACGGAGTTCTGGGATATGAAACGAGCTCCTCGGTGTATATTACGTTTATGTCCTGAGTGGAATAACTTGGATCTGTCCAGAGCTTTGGTCATTTTTTCCAGCCGATCAAGAGATTCCACGTGAGATTATATTTACATCTGTCTGGACCAAAAAAACTGAATTTCATATGAAACGTATATGTAATTTATGATACATTTTTTGTATCTACGCAGAAACATTAGTTCAGAGTTTTGTTTCAATGAATAAACCTAAATTATGACGTTTCCGTTCTTAAATGAATGAGTGAATAAATGAATCGATCAATGAAAAGTAGAGCCAGAAAGGTCACAGTTGGCGTCTCAGCCAATCAAATTCCGTGGATGTGATATGCAATTTGTGAAAGATGAAAGCAGATACCATCTGAAGTTTACTGAGAAAACAGTATGTGAAATGCTGGACTGTCTCATTGATAACATCTACGGGGGTAAGCCATTTAGGCAGGAGTAGGCATCCCCATGGGCAGCGATTTTGCCCCCCTTCTTGCTGATCTGTTCCTTTATGTTTATGAATCTGAATTTCTGCTTGGATTGGCAAAGTCCAAAAAAGGTAATTTGGCCAAGAAGTTTAACTTACCCTTCAGGTATATCGATGATCTGATATCGTTAAAAAACAATCAAATAGCCAATTCCCTTCCACTGATTCACCCACGAGAACTAGAAATAAAGGAGACAAGTGATACCGCCTCATCTGTTTCATATTTAGATCTATGCATAAAGATTCAGAGTGACAAAACACTCTCCACAAGACTGTATGACAAGAGGGATGACTTCAACTTTACAATAGTCAACTTTCCCTTCATGTCGATCAATATTCCAGCAGCTCCAGCCTTTAGTGTTTACATTTCACAACTTTTGAGATACAATCGAGCATGCTCTTTCTACCAAGATTTCAAAGAGCGTCACATGGCTCAGAAGTTTTTTGATCAAGGCTACAACATTCAAGGCCTCAGTAAAGCTTTCAATAACTTTTATTTTAGACATCTGGAGGGCATTTCCAAATTTGATGCATCAGTGACACAAATGATGTCCGATGCAATTCCCTATTTTGACTTGTACCATATGTTCCCATGTTTTTCAGGTGAACAAGTGACTGACCTTTGCATGCATTTGTGACGAGTGCCACGGGTGGGGCAGGATACGCTGACCATTTCGCGAACACCTAGTATCATGACTATATATCTGATAGTGATTCATAAACACATGCTCATGATATAGTCGGAATCGTACAATCGACTCTGCTTTATGCAGAGATTTCTATTGGATATGGAAAGGGTGGTGTTGCTTTAATTAATTATTTATGAAACCTGTTTACGTAGTACACTATTTTATAAGGACACCTTGGACACACTGGATACATAAAAAATATGGCGTCACTTAACAATGCATTGACGTCATCAACAATGACGTCATGGGTTGCCACTATAAGCAAGAGGCGAATGATGAGTTATTGTCACATGTTGCTGACATAAAGTATTTCATAAAAATAATGAGGGACTATTTGTTATGTCTAAAAGTGGTCACGGTTAAGATGTGATTAACGGGGTTAACAAATATGGCAGTATGCATATTTCTTTAGACCATGCATCAAATGTTGGCTGGCTGTCCACACAAATCTTTAGGATGCAGCATGTTTGATACAAATGACATTTGTATGTGCAATTGTCAACACTCGATTACCTATTTACAAGCACGTCTTATCGACTAGTCCGTGATATGGGAGTAGCGGCCATTAATTTCCGAGTCCCGTGATAGGATTCGAACCACGGACTTTCTAATCCGAGGCCGGACGCCATGTCCACACGACCAAAGAGGTTAACCCCGTCAGCAAGCTGACAAAGTAAGGATGTCATGCGTGGGATGACGGGGGTGGCGGGGGTGGAGGGGGTGGAGGGGTGGGTGTTAGAGGGGAAGGGTGGGATGGTGGGTGCTTTAAGACATGGTCAGTTATGAAAGGGGTTTAGGGTGGCCACGTTATGATAGACACAAGAATGATACATAAGAATAAGACTATACTCTCTGGTAGGCGTGTTACACAAGCTGTTGAGATCAGACAGGCTGTGTTTCCGGATGACAGACTAGGCTGTATACAGCATAGAGATTTAAAGGATGGAGAGTACATGCATCGTGTCACGCATCCCGGGCAGTATGTAGGCTGGAGGAACCTATTTTCTACACTTGTTCATAAGTCAACGTTAACATCTAAACCGGCTGTTATATGAAGAGACGCAACCCAGACCGAGCCTCAAGCATGAATAAACTGATGAAAATGACAGAAAGATTCAAATAGAATGATGTTTGGTGATTTTAGCTAATTATTTGAAGGTATTGTTTTGCCTATAAGATTTACTAATACCAGCTACATAACAATGTTCTCCATAGTTATTAAACAGCTGTTTGATAAAGATACCAACGCCTGTATCGAAACATTTCATTGAAAATATAAAGACGTTGAAATCTGTACGTCAACACTGACATACTACAGCTTGTAAATGTCGCTTACGAGATGAATAAAAATGATGAATATGAAAAATGAACATTCTCACAGAAATTGATACCTATAGAATTCAGTGTCAAAGAGGACGGATGATTTTCACACGCAATCGAATGTAATGTGCTTCAACATGGCTACCATATGCTGAAAATTACCATAAATTACCATTTGTATTATCGTTTATCACAAGATATCTGGAAAATATATCAACTGTAACTGAAATACGATACATGTCTACAGTGTAGGCGGTAGAATTATCATTCGCGTAAATTGTGAACTGGAACGCTATATTATCCTGCACATGTTGCAAGACATAAACTGTTGTAATTGACCAGTCGATCCGGTGATCAGGATAGTCTTAATGTCAATGTTCATTCGTTGACACGAGGTTCAGAGACAGCGTTGACATTTCCACCGACAACATCGCACACGACTGCTGCCACTTTCAGTTCGAGACGGATACTGATTCAAGAGCATCCCGTTATGTACATGGTGTATATGCATAGATACTAGTATACAGATACATACATACATACAAACATACATATGCTTACACATCATGTGATAAACATATATTCAATAAGCTAAATGTTACTTCATAATGAAGCATCCTGCTGGTAACAGTGCTATTAGTATATAATACATCAGTGCATGTATATTACGACAGCTATATATACCATGTATACACACATATGTTGGTCCCTGTATGGTGACAAAATGGACCTCACCTGTTGGGAGCCTGCCTGATCGATCTAGCGGATGACCCTTAATCCAAGTCGGTGTTCAGTCCACTGGCAACACATGCAGTAAGAACACCACACTCCCGAAAGACGCTGCTTCAAAATCGCGATCAATTATTTGGATTTGTGCGCATGCGCGTCATCTATGTCGGCTCAGCGGGATTTAATACCTACGTTTATATACATCTGGTGTATAGGATGAAAGTTATAGTTTGTTTCAGTGTTAGAAAGTGCTCTATGGTCTGTTGACAGGCAAGTTTTAAAAAATCGATATGGTGTATGGCAGGGATATGTTTTACTACTAGGCCCTTTGAGGCGAAGCGAATGAAAGGATGGAGCCCGTGTACAACACTAGAATGCCTTTGTTCTGTAAAGTAACATAACTGTAAACGTTAATTAGCGAATTAAGATATTAGTAACGGGGTCAATTGTTGATTTGACAAGCACTTAACGTATGTGAAAATACCAGCCAAGAGACTTCCTGCCAGTCTTACGTTACACATCACACATATATTTATTCGTATTTTAAGGATCTTTCATTTTTTAATGTAAGTTTGAAATATCCTAATACTTTATCCTCCAGCATAGTCATCTCGGAGTAGTTCGGTACATAAACTTACATATTTTTATCTTTTCAAATGAACGTCCGAAGAAATACTGGTCTTTCAAGTTAGTAAGCGATTGTGGAACAATTAAAGGGAAACGTGTTGGACGGGGTTACGGTAGGCGCGGAGTATTGTACCCCTCCGGCAATTAACCAACACCCGGAGGGTGTTTAGTAAAAGGAGGATTTGAAGAACAATTGCAAATACATGTATAACCTGATCGGCTTTGTGGTGAGTGGTTTATTGTTTCAGTTTCGTCACAGCTTGACAACGTCAACCAAAGTTGTGCAGTTCTTGGACATTTACGACTTTTATGAAACCAAACAGCGCGGGTATACGTGTGTTCCACTGGTGTCTCCCACTTTCCTAACATCGGTATATTCTGTATTCTGTATATTCCAAAAAAATACTACTTGTGGCAAAATATTTTAAAACTCTAAAGAACTGTATCACCCAATTGGCGAAATGATATCAGAAATGTGTCCCGGTGATATATTGTATGTCTATGTAAGTTAATTAGAAAGAACCGTTGACCCTGTCACTCGTCATGTTCATATCTTTTTGTATTTTCACACATCTCTCTCTCTCTCTCTCTCTCTCTCTCTCTCTCTCTCTCTCTCTCTAATAATAAACGGAATCTGGTAAGGGTATAACAACATCGGGATTAAGGGGCGGGTTGCCAAGGTCTTGATAGCGGGCTTGGGGAGATTGTTGTGAAATAACTTGAAGTTGTTCAATTATACATCAACTCTATTACCAATTTTATAAAACATATGGATCAACACATATACTTGAGATTGATATGATGGAGACAGTGAAGTGTAACTGATCTCACTGTCAGCCACCCCTCAAAGTGGACTACCCTCGATAATCCTTCTATTGTTCTACGCCTGACTAAACATGCTTTAACAAATGTCGGGAAAGGGGAGTAGACCGTTACACTGAGGGTGTAAATCACAACGATGTACAATCGAGCGCTTTTGACCTGATTTACAGTAGAGTGATTTCGACCGCTGGGTCAGGCGCTATTGACCACCCGTGTCCTAATGTATTATTGTGTTTTAGATAAACGAAATTCTTCTTCAAATAAGGACATATCTGTTCCTATCGATAAATTATTTCAATTATGCTCAGCATCAGTAAACATTACGTATATAAATCTGTTAAAAATGTGTATCTTATTTAAGTTAGTAGCGTTATAGACTTAAGAAATTTATTGTACGACTGTTAAATATTGATAAAATTGAAAAAATATCGCATAGAACATGTTGCATACATCCGCCATCTTGTTATGAATACTGTATTATGTATATATATTCATGTACCTCCGTTGGTGGTTTGGAGAAAAAGCTTGAATGACATATGATGAGCAAAGCCTCACGCCGTCGAGGTACGGCAACACGCTGTCAGCCAGATCTCCAACCAAATAGAGTCGTCACTTGCCACCAGCAACTGGACAGTGGGTGCCCGTTCTAACCACAGCGGTGATACTCCCCATGGAGATGACTGGTCAGATGACGTCCTCTGTTCCTCATGCTTGTCGAAGTACGTTGACACCATATGTGTCGTGGTCTGCTTGCAATTCCTGGAAGACCTCCTTTCAACATAAGTATCGCTGGGTTGTACGGGGAACCACGTACATAAATGTATGACCACAAAATAATTTCTCGTGACAGAAATAAAAATCACACCAATGTTTTGTTTGTTTGTTTATGGTTTAACGTCGCACTCAGCGATATTAAGGCTTTACGAAACGGTATGGCCTGCATATAATCGAGTCTGAATCAGATTATCAAGTGATTGAGCATCGATCTACGCAGTTGGGATACGATGACATGAATCAACCAAGTCAGGGAGCTTGATCTCCGGATCCAATTCGTCTCCTCTTACGACAGCGACGGTTGCGAAAGATCAATTCTCACCCCAAATCTTCACGGGTCGATAGCAATGTGTATAAATATGTTTTTCTTCATTAAAGGGAACGACTAGAGACAACAAAACGTGAAAGAAAATTTCAATAAATCCCAATTAATGATTGCGCACTTGAGAAAACTTGTGCATTCCATCAGAACGGAATTGTCCATAGCATTACAGTGAGTGAGTAGGGTTTTGCGCCGCTTTTAGCAATATTCCAGCAATACCACGGCGGGGGGACACCAGATATGGGCTTCACACACTGTACCCATGTGGGGAATCGAACCCGGGTCTTCGGCGTGACGAGCGAACGCTTTAACCACTAGGCTACCCGACCGTCCCTCATAGCATAACATGTCATCTTTCTAAATATATTAAGGGGTAGGCAATGGGGGCATTTGTAATATTCGTTACGACGGTGACACGAGTATCTTACCATTCTCATAATGTAGATTCCCTAGCATTGCTCAAAACGGTGACGTATCCCACCATCAGTTATAAATGTATGGACATATTCTGAAAATTCTTTGTTTCTTCAAAGTTGATGGATTTTGCATCAAACCGAAAAGAAAAGTTGTAAATCAAAAGTATTTACATTACATGTGTCGTATTTCTCTACCTTCTTGGAAGTAAAGTTCTGTATGATTACATGGCCTGCGAAATAGCACTCGTTCCGAATGGGGGAGCCGGTGAAAACCCTATACCCCTATACTCAGCGAGTATACTAAGTCAGTGAGCCTGACCACCCGATCCCGTTAGTCGCGTAGAAGTGTCGTTCTGTATGTATACACAGAGGCCATATTCGGTCTCTGGAATATTTGACCTGCGAAATAGCACGTATTCCATAAGGAGGAGCCGGTGCAACTCCATACCCAGCTCCCACTACGTCGGCTCTCACTGACACCGACATCTACATCTGTAGGGACCTCATTCCATGCTGTAAAGCGTATAGTTATTACTTATGTAAAACACCAATGTACATTCAAGTTGCATTCTCAGCATGGATACACTTGACTAACATTAATCATAGGGTACTGGGAACTTATCCTGTCTCAACTGTGATCGCTTCTTCCGCAATATGAGCATGCACAAAGAACCATTTGTTAGATCTACAGTTTTTCAAAACTTGCACAATCATCATAAATAAAGTCATGTTTGAAAGTTACCAACATTTTACTTTGAGATCAGTGATTATGCTAAACGTATGTTGAAAAAGTGTTGTGTTTTAATCAAGTCCAAATGGAAAGTAAGCCAAACTTAACTTCCAAATCAGTGGATCACTCTAAGCTTATGTTATGTAAGCGTGTGTGTTAATGGCCGCTTATACGAGGCTACCAGCCATTTACTCAGCGTCTATAATGACCACATTGTTCGCTGCCTGTGCGCAGAACCTGCTTAAGTATGATTTGGGGTGGATTCTACTTGCTTTTGAGGATTAAGACATATACACGTAGAAATGCGTTGACACTGTACGTGTCGTGGCTTATTCGAAGTTCTTAGTAGACCTCCTTCCAACATAAGTATCGCTGGGGTGAACGGGTAACCACCATATATAAATGTGTGACCACAATAACAGATTCTCTTGACGTGACAGAAAAAGACTAGTCTGTGTCTAACAATGGTTTGCCACGAATAGCTGGTGTTATCCATTCAAATAAGCTTCACCGCTAGTTCCCGTCTACGGAATCTGTTTCGGTAGACAGAGGAGACTGGTTATTGTTCAAACTCAATTGTTTCATTCATTGATTAATGCTGCCGACTGCGGCGTTAAATAACGTTCACACCTAGGTTTTGTTTGTTTGTTTCTTCTTTAACGCCGCACTCAGCAATATTCAAGCGGTCTGTAAATAATTGAATCCCGGCCAGACAATCCATTAACTGACATCATGAGCATCGATCTAAGCATTTAGGATGCATGCATCAACCAAGTCAGCGAGTCCTGTTACGACAAGCATGGGTTGTTGAAGATCAATTCTAAACCGTGTCCTGCATCCAGGAGGCCACGTCTATCTGTCTGCTGTTGAGTAGTGAGACCTGCGACTTCACACACTCCGGGACGGAACTCTCTCTCCTAATTATATCATACAAGGATTTGAAACAAGGACATCATCACATTATATGACAGTGAATCTACTGTTTTAATATGTACTTAAGTGTTAAAGACTGAGTTTTCCGAAGTTGATATTTTCATTTCAGTGAACATAATAATTGATATTTCACTGCATAACACTTTGACGGAACTATTGTCATACAAGAGTGACCTCCCCTCAAATTGTCTCCCTTTATCGTACGTGTCTAGCCCGTTCACAAACTGTTGACTTCCTTTTTACGTTGGTACCACACTGACAAGGCAAGATAAGGACAGATGGTCATTTATGGAGTTAATATCGCCTCAAGGCGTTTGTTATTCACATGAAAATGTTCCGTTATAAACTGTACATTTCTCACTTAACTCGTCAATCGAGACCGTTCGTTTCGCAAAGCGCCATTTTTGTTACTTGACCAGCGTGTATTCTTTTGCTTCCAACAGCGGTCTCGAAGATTTCAAGAATATTTTGTGTTAAAGTTGATTTTGTATATAATAATATCTTTATGTATTATACAGAATTTTCGCGACCCTAAATATTTTTTGTTTCTCTTGTTTATATTTTTTTATGATTTTCAAATATTAAATACTTTTTTTAGTCGCAAATACAAGGGGTTGTGACCCGTCCCTGTGTGTTAGGAAATGAAATAATTAATTTTCGGGTAGACAACTACACAAAAATTATATAATAAATTTGATATTCCATGTGTCTCGTGAAATATCATGTTCCTCTCATCTCGTGACAGGGGTAAAAGAGATATCTACATCCGTGGCTACGCTTGTTCATCGTGCCATCCTGTGGGGTCACCGCACCAATTAATGAAGACGGTTCCGTGACTCAGTTGGAGCATACTGGCCTCCAGTATCGTCACCCATGTCCCAAACGGCGACCTCTGTGGATCGGGTGGTAACAATGTCGTTGAGGAGGATGTGTCATTGTGCCCAATGACGTGGATCAGCATGTTGCCGGCCACTGGTTTGTCTGATCAAGGCTCGATGATTTACAGACTACCTTGATACAGATGGGACGTTGTTGACCGCGGCATAAAATGACATTCAATTGGACCCTACCAATGTCTGTGTACAGAACTGTACACATATTAAAAGCATACTATGGATATAATGTATCTTGAATGGTGAATAATGCAGTGTTATGTAAGGATATGACAAGTGCTTATCGTAACAGTGTTACTCCCCCGGCTTCAGCATTGATTAGTCCTATCGATATATTTTTCATTTTCCAGCTACTGTATATACCGTAGTTCAAGTTTGTTTGTTTGGTTAGTTGGTTTAACGCCGCACTCAGCAATATTCCAGCTGTATGACGGCGGTCTGTAAATATTCGAGTCTGGGCCTGACAATCCAGTGATTGATATCATGAGCATCGATCCATGCAATTGGGATACGATGACATGCATCAGCCAAGTCAGCGAGCCTAGCCTCCCGATACCGTTTGTCGCCTCTCGCGACAACAACGTCGCTTCTTACGATAAGCATGGTTGCTGAAGATATATTCTAACTCGGATTTTCCCGGGTCCGTAGTTCAAGAACCCCTGAACCTTTACGTTAAGGATAAAAACACGACAGGGGACAGGGGCACATTCTGTAGGAAGACCACGAAAACAAGGCCCCGTAAAGTCAACAAGGTGACGTCATTAGAGGGTGACGTCACTAGGGTTTTATAACGTGTAATCATGAACATAATCGTAATCATACCTCTGCCGGGACCCGAATTTAGAATGTGCCCCCAGTACACAATTGCTGGTCGTCAGAGGCGACTAAACTAGGTCGGGTGGACTTGGCCTCCTTGTGTCCTATCGTACCCCTACAGTGCGGGACGTTGGTCAGATTTAATCATCGTTATGTCTGCCCCAGACTCGATTATTTATAGGCCGCTGTGATACTAGTATATACAAAAAGAAAAATGTTAAGCACACCTTAATATATTTCATTATTTATATATAATTTATATCGGTATATAATATTCATAGGCCGCCGTGATATATACACAAAGAAAAAAGTTAAGCACACCTTAATATATTTCATTATTGTTTGGTCCGAATATTTGTAACAGTCATGAAAGATATAATTACGGGAAGAATTCATGCGTGACGAAAGCTCACGTACCATGCTTGGTATGCCCGTGCAGCATGCTGCTCTCGAGTATCTCTAAAAGCAGTATATCCAAAAGTTAAAATTGTTTTCTTAAGCTCGGTTTTAAACAGTTATTCCATGACATGGTGTGACTATGGCACGAAGGCGATTGTCAAACGCTACAAGATGGCAAATAATCGGCATGCATAACGCAGGAATGTCTTGTAATGCCATTGGTCGGAATTTGGGGTATCATCAAACTGTCGTAAGCCGTTTAGTCGAGAAACATGCTCAAACCGTTGATGTACAGGACCGTCCCAGATCCGGAAGACCTCCTGTGACGACACATCGCGAAGACGGGGACCTTCGTCTCATACACCGAAAACCCTTTTCAACAAGTACTCGTCCGGAACAGCTGTGGTTGCCCAATCGTCGTTTCAGCACCAGAACCGCCAGGAACCGGCTGAAAGCAGCAGGACTGAGGGCTAGATGAGCCATAAAGCGTCCCTTGTTGAGAGATCATTACAGAACTGCTCGTATAGCATGGTGTATTGCGAGACAGAACTGGAATCTGAGAACTTGGAGACGGATTCATTGGTCAGACGAAAGTCGCTTTCTGCTCCACGTCACTGATGGAAGAATGAGAGTTTGGAGGCACCGGCACACGGCCTACACCCCAAGGAATATTAAACCGACTGTTGCATACGGCGGGGGCTCGGTAATGGTTTGGGGGTGTATCTCTCATGATTGCTGGTTGGATTTGGTCACCATAAGGGGCAACGTAACTGGGGCTCAGTACATTCGGGACGTTTTGAGGCCAGTCGTCGTTCCTCATTTTGAAAACCACCCTCTTGCTACTCGACCTCAGTACATGGATGACAATGCCAGGCCTCATCGTTCGCATGCAGGATTACATGAGGGCCAATGCAATGACGACTCTAACCTGGCCAGCAATGAGCCCAGATTTGAACCCCCTTGAACATGTTTGGGATATTCTGGGGCGGCGCACACAGGCACGAGATCCTCCTGTACAAGATATACACCACCTGGAAGCAGCATTGCATCAGGCGAGGTTGTTGTTGACCCATCAACAGATCCAACATCTGACTGGAGGCATGAGACGTAGGGTGGAATGCGTCATCCGGGCACGTGGCGGTTATACCTGCTACTGATCCGTTTCACGTGTTATGTCAAGTAGAGACTTTAAGGAACATTTTCACATGAAACATCAAACGTAACTCGTTTACTTAATCCTGCAGCTCCATACTTTTTTTAAGTATTGTCTAATGTCAAAACAGTACCTGTGTTACCATGATGTTTTGTCAGTAAATTTCAATCACAACTCACCAATACCTTCTTTATTTGTTGTCAAATGTTTGTTCTATCCGATGACATTGGTATCGCCCAGCTCCTGTGGTTAGTCATCCCATGCCATGATTTTTGCCATTTGTTATGGGTCAAAAATAGGGATGTGCTTAACCTTTCTCTTTGTGTATAGCTTAAATGATTTATCACAAAACAAACGAAAAGAATTGCAATACATGTCAGTAATTACTCACGTCATGCTTCAGCCGATGCTAGGTATCTCGGACACGTTAATGTAGTTGTTGTTTCTCCTGTAGACCAACACAAGCCATCTGCTGCCGTGAATGTATTCATACGTTGTAGCTCTGTTTACGGTCCAACTGCTTACATTATGCATATCATAATATATCACGATAACGTCATGTCGATTGTTTTGAATACTCTATGTGTAGGTTCTGCCTTGCAATTTAGCGTCCCCCAAGATCATTTTATACCAGGTGTCTTATTCTGTTTCTAACATGTAATACTCGTGCTACTTCACGTCGTTCTCTTGATAAATGTCGTCATACAAGGAGGTTGCAACTATGTCGTTAAACTCTTACTTGTCCCAGATGTCCTCTGTCGTGCCAATGATACTAGATGTCTCGTGCCAGTGACACTAAACGTCTCGTGCCAGTGATACTAGAAATCTCGTGTCAGTGATACTGGACGTCTCGTGCCAGTGATACTAGACGTCTCGTGCCAGTGACACTAAACGTCTCGTGCCAGTGATACTGGACGTCTCGTGCCAGTGATACTAGATGTCTCGTGCCAGTGACACTAAACGTCTCGTGCCAGTGATACTAGATGTCTCGTGCCAGTGACACTAAACGTCTCGTGCCAGTGATACTAGATGTCTCGTGCCAGTGATACTAGATGTCTCGTGCCAGTGACACTAAACGTCTCGTGCCAGTGATACTAGATGTCTCGTGCCAGTGACACTAAACGTCACGTGCCAGTGATACTAGGTGTCTCGTGCCAATGATACTAGACGTCTCGTGTCAGTGATACTGGACGTCTCGTGCCAGTGATACTAGACGTCTCGTGCCAGTGATACTAGAACGTCTCGTGCCAGTGATACTAGACGTCTCGTGCCAGTGATACTAGATGTATCGTGCCAGTGATACTGGCCGTCTCGTGCCAGTGATACTAGATGTCTCGTGCCAGTGATACTGGACGTCTCGTGCCAGTGATACTATACGTCTCGTGCCAGTCATACTAGACGTCTCGTGCCAGTGATACTGGGCATCTCGTGCCAGTGATACTGGACGTCTCGTGCCAGTGATACTAGACGTCTCGTGCCAGTCATACTAGACATCTCGTGCCAGTGATACTGGACGTCTCGTGCCAATGATACTAGACGTTTCGTTCCAGTGATACCAGATGTATCGTGCCAATGATACTAAACGTCTCGTGCCAGTGATACTAGATGTCTCGTGCCAGTGATACTGGACGTCTCGTGCCAGTGATACTAGACGTCTCGTTCCAATGATACTAGATGTCTCGTGCCAGTGATAATAAACGTCTCGTGCCAGTGATACTGGACGTCTCGTGCCAATGATACTAGACGTATCGTACCAGTGATACCAGATGTATCGTGCCAATGATACTGGACGTCTCGTGCCAATGATACTGGTCGTCTCGTGCCAGTGATATTAGATGTCTCGTGCCAGTGATACTAGACGTCTCGTGCCAATGATACTAGATGTCTCGTGCCAGTGATACTAGACGTCTCGTGCCAGTGATACTGGACGTCTCGTGCCAATGATACTAGACGTATCGTACCAGTGATACCAGATGTATCGTGCCAATGATACTAGACGTCTCGTGCCAGTGATACTAGATGTCTCGTGCCAGTGATACTGGACGTCTCGTGCCAGTGATACTAGACGTCTCGTGCCAGTGATACTGGACGTCTCGTGCCAGTGATACTAGATGTCTCGTGCAAGTGATACTGGTCGTCTCGTGCCAGTGATACTAGACGTCTCGTTCCAATGATACTAGATGTCTCGTGTCAGTGATACTAAACGTCTCGTGCCAGTGATACTAGATGTCTCGTGCCAGTGATACTGGACGTCTCGTGCCAGTGATACTAGATGTCTCGTGCCAGTGATACTAGATGTCTCGTTCCAATGATACTAGATGTCTCGTGTCAGTGATACTAAACGTCTCGTGCCAGTGATACTAGATGTCTCGTGCCAGTGATACTGGACGTCTCGTGCCAGTGATACTAGACGTCTCCTGCCAATGATACTATACGTCTCGTGCCAGTGATACTATACGTCTCGTGTCAGTGATACTAAACGTCTCGTGCCAGTGATACTAGATGTCTCGTGCCAGTGATACTGGACGTCTCGTGCCAGTGATACTAGACGTCTCGTGCCAGTGATACTGGACGTCTCGTGCCAGTGATACTAGATGTCTCGTGCCAGTGATACTGGTCGTCTCGTGCCAGTGATACTAGACGTCTCGTTCCAATGATACTAGATGTCTCGTGTCAGTGATACTAAACGTCTCGTGCCAGTGATACTAGATGTCTCGTGCCAGTGATACTGGACGTCTCGTGCCAGTGATACTAGACGTCTCCTGCCAATGATACTAGATGTCTCGTGCCAGTGATACTATACGTCTCGTGCCAGTGATACTAAGCGTCTCGTGCCAGTGATACTGGATGTCTCGTGCACCGCTATACAAAGCGTCTCATGTCAATGATAAATGACGCCTCACACTAACCTTCACATGTCCATTATACACGTTTCATTTCAAAATCTCACCATCAGCTGTTTCGGTACTTTAAAAGTAGTAAAGGGTGATGTTGTACAAAGTTTGAGATTTTATCGTAAAAACTACATTGTTGCAAGGGTTTTTTTCTTAAACAAAAAATATTTGGTTTTGTAGCTGTAGCTGAACAAAGACCTAACCTCGATTATAAATTCCACGCACGCACCTCGAATATCACATGGTACGTCCTTTACGACTAACGTAACACTGCCGTCATGTCATAATTTGTAGTTACGTACTAACTAGGTTGATAAATGTGTATGTATACCGGGGTAGCAACACTGTCAACTGGTAATGGGGCCGCTGGCTTTGATCTGTCCTGTTCTGCTTCTTGAAAATGACACTGCAAGCAGCTGAAGAAGTAGACAAAGAATAACAATCCTGCGTCGTGTCATCTTCCAATTTAGCAACAGCTGCTACTATTAACTTAAAGTCACCAAGGGTCGTTGTTTTTTACAACCAATGAGGTGTGAAAATTACCCCGATACTGACTGTTTGGATCAATCAACCTTTCAGGGGATCGCTAAACAATAAGATTAAGTCAACGTTAAGAATGATAGATCAATATTGACATGTATTCATTTTACACGTTTGCTCTAAAAGCAATTACGCCGTGTCGTATTGTCTGTGATTCTGTAATGGTAGAAACAAATGTCTACATTCAGGGCGTTACCAAAGAAGTCTTGCATCAGTTGAGCTTTAATGTTCTCCACCTGTGATCGTGAGAACCACATCAACAAGTGGACAATTGCCCAGTCCTGGTCTGGAAATGCATTATCACTTAATGGTGCGTCAATTTCCACAGCACGAATATACATATATTCACGTAAACCGTTTCATGCATGGAACTTTTTCCAGCGGTAAGCTCTTGTATCGTACTGAAGGACGCGCAAGGAAAAACTACATTTGTCTTAATGAAGCAACAGGAAAATAGTTTTACTTTTAATTCAGATTTTACATCAGCTTCATGCAAAGCGTGTTGTACTTGATAATTACCGTAGCTAGTTTGTGTGTAGTAGCATTTACATTGATAACTGTATACAACCACGTTTCTTATACGTTATGGTTTGTCCACAGCATATGCTCCTAGCCCGGATGTACAGCGAGTTAAGCAACTTCCTGCAGCTACTGTCAGTATTATTGATAAGGGATGTATTAACTTATTTTTTGTGGGTATTTTCCAGCAGCGTGTAAATGTTGTTTGATCATTTTGGTAATGGTTAACGTTGTTTTTTGGTTATGATTTCTCTTCATATGGAATCTACATCAGGCAATCTAGCTTTATGTTACAACGTCTACTAAATATATGTTCTACTTTCTGAAATGCATGCGGTTTGCGGTTCCCGGTTTACCTTTAACTCGCTCCACGTACCAAATCTCACCATGCCATGAGAGAGCAACAAGAATTGTTAAATAGATGCTTTGTGATAGGAAGCGTATAATATTGACCATGGTGTATAACGATGGCCTGAAAAACAACACTATCAGCGGCTATTTGTTATCAACACTTCTGCTGTAGTCAATGAATCAGCCAAAATGGCCATCCATGGGATCTATGATAGATATCATATTATATTGCCTTTCACCCATGAGACAACGTAGGTAATTTTATGGTCTGTTATCTTGACCTATATAAATGTCCTCAGGAACATTTTGTTCCTAACGACCTGTCAAACTACGGACACGTCACCTACCACCTATCACCTACCACCTATCACCACCACTACCATCAATCACCATCACCATCACCATCACCACAGAGCTACAGATAAGCAGCGTATTTGCGTAAAATACCTGCCCCAAACCACCCCATCCCCGAAAAAAAATATAAAAAATATTTAAAACCCAATTACTTTCAATTAACATGCCTACAGAAACGCATGCATTAAATGTAAAACTCAAAGTTATAAAAATAATACCCAATGTATATACCCAATGAATCTTTTTTCAGCCTGCGTGCAAAGGAGTTAATTTCCGAAACACAATTTCGAGCTAATTTACTTTCCGAGTCAAGCATATATATTTAGAACAGTTACATACATCTAAAACATTATTCATTTTTTTTAAATCTTAAAATGTTCACTAATTTTGTGAAAAACCCAATAGAGTGGTGAATAGATGAGTGAAAAAATATTGGTTACCCAATGAAAAATGTAATAACCCAATTGATGCAACAACTACAGATCGGTTTAAGGAGACGAAATATTAACAGAAGCAGCAGTATACTAGCATGTAGAACTAGGGCATGTCTTCTCCGGAATTACAGATGTTACAAATACACGTATCAGAATGTCCCAGGCTTAACCAGTCTACCTTATGACACCCGAGACCAAAGAGTGAGCAGCCTCTGTAACATTGGTCCTATCGAAAACGAATACCATTTTCTGTTAATTTGTAAAGCATAACAATCTCACAAATAAATACATGTATATTCCCGGAAAATATTTTGTCCAGCCTACAGTACATAAATTTAACATTTTGTTGTCATCATGTGATGTTGAAACCATGAAAAACCTCTCATTATATATATTCCATGCCATGAATATTAGAATCTTCTAAATGTCCATTGTGGGCCTGACTTTCTACATGCACAAGGGGCCGATGACCTACAGTGCGAAATGAATAAAGAATATCAACACAATACTGCTTGTTACATATCGCTACCTGTATTTATTGATGCATATATAACCTGGGGCTGTACGTACGGTATACATCATACCTTATCTACACAATAGTGTGTATTCGACAAAGCTTAAATGTGCAGTAAATTATCCGTTGATTATAACGCCCCATCCACCGCCTTACATAACCGCCGAGAACGGCTAAACGATCCCTACTTGTTACAAAACCACTGACCCTAATCTACAAGCTGCTAGACTGACTATCCCAGCAGCCCGGACCCCCCTCCATTCACTCAGCCATGTTGTATTTGGCTAATGATAGGGTCTGTAGTACACTTACACATATGATTATAAGCAGGGCGGACTTCTTATCAGACTAATTCACACGTGCATCGTGTTGTTTCACATAATAACGAGTAATGGGAACTGGGTTGTGTCTTAACAATCCTCTGAAGCAAGTAGAATCCACCCCACATCATACTTAAACAGGTTCTGCGCACAGGCAGCGAACAATGTGGTCATTATGGACGCTGGGCAAATGGCTGGGAGCCTCGGTGTGAGCGGCCATTAACACCACGCTTACATAACATAAGCTTAGCGTGATCCCCTGATTTGGAAGTAAAGTTTAACTTACTTTCCATTTGGACTTGATTTAAGATAGGCTGAAAACACAACACTTTTATAACATACGTTTGGTATAATCACTGCTCTCAAAGTAAAATGTTGGTAACTTTCAAATAGGATTTTATTTGTGATGATTGTGCAAGTTTTGAAAATCTGTAGATCTAACAAATGGTTCTTTGTGCATGCTCATATTGCGGACGAAGCGATCGCAGTTGAGACAGGATAAGTTCCCAGTACCCCATGATTAATGTTAGTCAAGTGTATCCATGCTGAGAAAGCAACTTGAATGTACATTGTTTTTTTTACATAAGTAATAATTATACGCTTTACAGCATGTACATACAGATGTCGATGTCGGTGTCGGTGTCGATGTCGGTGTCAGTGAGAGCCGACTTAGTGGGAGTTGGGTATAGGGTTTTCACAGGCTCCCCCATTCGGAACGAGTGCTATTTCGCAGGCCATGTAATCATACAGAACTTTACTTCCAAGAAGGTAGCGAAATACGACATATGAAATGTAAAATACTTTTGATTTACCACTTTTCTTTTCGGCTTGATGCAAAATCCATCAACTTTGAAGAAACAAAGAATTTTCAGAATATGTCCATACATTTACGACTGATGGTGGGATACGTCGCCGTGTTGAGCAATGCTAGGGAATCTACATTATGAGAAAGGTAAGATAATCGTATTCCCAGTACCCCATAATGGTAGTCAAGTGTCTCCATACTGAGAATGCAACTTGAATGTACATTGGTGTTTTACATATGTAATAACTATACGCTGTACAGCATGGAATGAGGTCCCTACAGATGTAGATGTCGGTGTCAGTGAGAGCCGACGTAGTGGGAGTTGGGTATGAGGTTGCACCAGCTCCTCCTTATGGAATACGTGCTATTTCGCAGGTCAAGTATTCCAGAGACCATATATGGCCTCTGTGTATACATACAGAACGACACTTCTACGCGACTAACGGGATCGGGTGGTCAGGCTCGCTGACTTAGTTGATGCATGTCATCGTATCCCAATTGCGTGAATCGCTGCTCATGATGTCAATCACTCGCGTTACCGTCATAACACTATTACAAATGCTCCCATTGGTCACCCCTTAACATATTCTGAGGGGCACGGGTGGCCCAGTTGTCTAAGGCGCCGCGATTCGCTGTGCAGAGTTGCGTCCCTTGGGCACGCCAGAAACCTATGATTGTGGGTTCGAATCCCGGTTCGCCCCGATTATGTTTCTAGGTTTGTCAGCACCATACCCGTGCTCGTGGGTTTCACCGAAGTGGTAAACGTCTGAAACCTGCATTACCTCGGGCTTTCCTCCCACTTTAAGCTGACACGCCGTGATATAACTGGAACACTGTTAAAAGCGGCGTTAAACACAACTCACATACTCACTCACGTAACCCGATGACGCGGACCGAGCAATCAACCCCTGTCGATGACGTATTGTATGGAATCGTAGAAGGGACATTGTCGCGTTTAGTTACGGGTGGTCCAAGGACCCGCATTTCGCTATGCTTTTATAATCACGTTTCATAATCACGCTGTGAGACATGGAAAGCTCTTGGATACAGATTGCTCAAGTGAACCCGTTTCTTATTCGGTCAAACATGGAATCAGACTGTCTACGGTGCCATTGTTTCAATCAATACGGTGAACGACGAATGTCATAAAGATCTGGTGGTTGTTTGTTAAAATAGTCCAACTTACAGTAGTCCACGAAGATGTCTCGATGTCCTATATTTTAACAAATTCACCTGCAAAGCAAACACTCGGGTTCGGATATGTAAATAGAACGTGTGTAAACAATAAAAGAAGAAGAATCTTGTCATACTGCAATATTCCAACACTAAAATTGCGAGAGATGCCTAAAATGGGTTTCACCCGTTTGGGGAGAGTCAAAATCCTGTAATCTGCGTAACGAGACTAGACAAACCCACAGCTCACTTTCAACACATCAAACAATTTTCTGTTCACTATAGACAAATAAAACAATTCACAGTTTGCCATCAACAAGTTAATGCCATTACAGTTAATCCTTACTGTCACATCACAGCTCACCTTGAACACGAATCAGGGCACATTGGAATTGTTTGCTACAGTTCACAATAAATACCAAGTACATTTTCACACTTTGTCGACGCGACCTGTCCGCCCCTTGCAGGGACAAACGGAGTACACGGGCCGCTTCGAGACAGCATTGCCAAGGTAGATAACTCTAACGGCTTTAGTTACAGCCATAAATCTTTATCGGTAGGGGGACTTGCAGCAGTCCATTGAATTAACATGCATTTGGTTGTTTACGAACTGGCTGTTTCTAATTATAAATATCACTCTGAAAAATTAGTTGTTTTTTTTATATGGACATGTCATCATAAAACTGAATTATTAACACAGGCTAGCAACTCAAAAACTGTAAGATAGACATGCTAGGAAAGCTTAATGACCAGATACAAATACATGTTTTCACTTGAACCCGATCTCCCCGAATGTGTTCTCAAATTCCCTTAACACCCTTTAACTAATAACAGGTAAGTTCCTCTTATAAAATGACGATGTATGATAGGGACCCATTTTAAGTCCATAATTCTGCATAATTTAAGAGATTATCAATAATCGCACATAAAAGGTTACACACGAATGCCCATGTTAACAGAGTGATCGCAGCTCTGCCACTATTGTACGTTCAGTATGAGAGTGACAATAGGGACAGCACTAAGATCGCTTTGTGCACGTGGGCCTCAGATTATGTGAATGATAATAAGTGGTGGTTCTTTTAAACGCGCACATGCTCAAGACTTCTCACCTCATCAAATGTAGTGGTTCGTCTAAATGTTGCCTCAAAGGGGTATTGTAGGTACTTGACAGTAAAAACATATTGTGCTAACAGTTTCTCTTGACGTTTGACATATTTGCAATTATTCACGCAGTTTAACACTTCTTCGGTATTTGATAATGTCATAAATTCAAAAATCTGTCTTCCAAGTGTAAGAAAGAAAAAGTGCAAGTTGTCAGACATATAAACATATTTTAAACATGACTTTAAATAGATATATTTTTAAAGTCTATTTTCAAAATTAAACTTTGACTTTTCCAGTGGCCAGAAAGGCTTACATCCTTCAATCTCTCCATTGCAATTAGCCTATCCGGTGATTGTGTCTGTTAAGTACGTATAAAAAGGGAAGTTTTACACAACGTGTGTGGTTCTAACTGTTTCACGCAATAGCTCCCAGCGTTCGACACATATGTTTATGATTTTATTAGTACACACGCGTGTGCATTAAGTGGGTACATAGATAAATTACAGTTTCCAGAAACCGCTCTGCTAATGACTCAATTTGAGGCGTAAATGAACCGCGAGCTATGCAAGAAATTAAGCACGTGAAACTTGTGCATGTCAAGAATTGACTGATCAGCTGTTGAGCCGAGAGGTGAAATCTACACAGCTTTCGGGGAACACATTGCAGAATAATATCAATTATACAGTACCACGTGACGGACGCAACCAATCACCGACAAGCAGCGTTGAGCATTATCATAAAGCACAACCCGACAGTCATCTTTGTCTGTGTTCCTATCGTCTACACTGGATAACATTAACTAGCCACGATTTCAGCACATTCTTCATAATTTTCCTTACTCAACAAAACGGATTTCCTAGTTTACAGGTAGGTACGAATGGATTATTTCGTTTGTTTCAACATTCTAGTACCAAAAATATTTCCTAAAACAAAATGTCGGATCAAGTCTCTCCATTTTATTTATCTTGAATACACATTTTTCAACATGTCACGTGCAATATTTTCGTTATGAATGATAAAATCAATTTTCCTCATCGCCAAGAGGGCAGGTGTGGCTATTTATATTACAGGTCGATCTATACCCATAGAAATAGTATCCGTTATCACCCGACAACACCCATCGATTATCAACTTACTGTGGTAGTTTCGCCCAGGGTAAGCCCAATTTCAGCATTTCCTTGATACAGGACTATAGGTGGCATACATTTTGCGTTCAATTGTTCCGAAACAGAAACGAAAATATATGTTCATACATTCCGAATCTATAAACATCTGATGAACAACATGCGTCATCAGCGTTGATTGTGTCGGGCAGGGTACCGTTACACTGCCCTGTTGATAATATTTACATATAATGTGTCGTTTACTAAACCTATTTCATGAGCTGGAGGTTAAAATGCATTGTTTCCATGCCATACAATATCCGACGGGGGAAATAGACGCATGATCCCGATCTCATATGCCGTGATATTAATTAATACCATGTACGTATATATGTCGCGTTCTCCCAAGCATTTCTACCGGGGGTTTATAACCTATCGTTATTAACATCATTTCCGTGTACATTTTATTTACAATTTGAAAGTAGAAATATTTGCACGGCCCACATCGCTAATACAAGGCTTTGTTCGTGTGATTCATTTAGCAAATTGCACAGGAAACTTAGGCTAATATTTGTTACGATTCAATAAATCCACACAGAGCTTGTGTTTCCTATAGGAATACCGACAACAATTCGTAAACAGTGGCTGCACGAACTGCCACATCGTACTAACACTCTCGACATAATATCAGGTATTTACTGTTCAAAACTATTTATTTTCATGGTCATTGTGTTTCAAGTTTACGATTCGTGACTGGTGTACATTTGTGCGAATATTTTCAACAACATTTTCTTTAAAAGATGCTACTGTTTTGTTGAAGTACATGTAAAACTTTGTTGCCAATCCCCAGTCGCCATGTTTGAGGTTTGCTGCTAATAGAGAGGCTCTTCCGTCGTGTATGAGCTGTCGGAATGTCAGTTAAAACAATCAGCCTCAAGATGTTCCCCTATCTCTACATCTCCCCCTACATCCGCGTGTTTATGTTGTCTGAATGGGAAACAAGACCCCCTGTCGGGCACAGGGGCTGGCACGCGACTGGGGTCTGGTGTTACTCTCTACTTTCACAGTCCCCCCCCCCCCCCCCCCCCCCCCCCCTCCCCGCCCCCTCTCCCTCGCCCTCTCCACCTCTTCCTTGTCCACATCCCCGACCACTCCGATACGTCCTCATACTGTACAAACAAACCCTGCTTTATCTGATATTTATTTAACTTCATAACGGTAATGTATCATATTTCAAACTCGTAATGATACAAGCTACATGGGTGTATTCTGCTGAATCTATTAACCTCTGAGAACACATCTGCTTTTAATTTACTGTTTCTAGAAACAAAACTACAACTTTCTTGTTTTTAGTTTATTCATACTTATTTTTTATATATGGACCGGAAGCCTTTATACAAATACGCTATGTTGACTTTGATTGTACCTCATCCATCTTCTACTACTACTACTACTACTACTACTACTACTGTAATTGTACTCCAACTGTTCGATACTACAGTTACTACAACTACTATAGATTTAGATAGACTTTGATTGTACCTCCTCACTACTACTACTACTACTACTACTACTACTACTACTACTGTAATGTAATTGTACTCCAGCTGTTCGATACTACAGTTACTACAACTACTATATACACAGACACAGACACAAACACACCCCTCCCTCCGACCGGGGTTTCCATCATGCTTCCTCCAGGCTAGTCTGGGTACATGGATCTGCAACATCTGGCCTGTTCTGTTTCACGGTAATAGCCGAGCAGCCAGAGGCCCGACCGTATCTATCAATGATACAGCCACCGAGAGACAAGAAGGCTCTCATCCATGTCAACCCTTCTGTCCAGGTACACAACCACGGTGTTTCTGAACAGTGTGACTATATATTTTAGAAAATATATTCCTGTGGTTTTTTTGGTTAAAATATGTAATAAAACGGTTTTTTCCCCGATATACCGTTGCTTGCTGATCAGTGTCAGTATAAACGTACTGGTCATTTCCACTGTTGTGAACTGAGCTAACCACACTTAGCGTTATTTGTTTGTTTCTTGTTTAACGCCGCACTCAGCAATATTCCAGCAAAATGACGGCGGTCTATAAATAATCGAGTCTGAACCAGACAATCCAGTGATTGACATCATGAGCATCAATCCATGCAATTGGGATACGATGACATGCATCAACCAAGTCAGCGAGCCTGACCACCCGACCCCGTCAGTCGCCTCTTACGACAAGCATACTCGACTTTTACGGCAAGAATGGGTTGCTGACAAACTACATTGAAATGCCATTCATCGATCTATAGGGTGTTCTATTAGGGTGTCATGTTTAGCTCTTGAATCGTTCTGTGCTGCAGTTCACGATTATATAGAAGAAGGGTGCTGATCATGTAAACACACATGCTTGTTTAGTTCTCATTTAATTAATAATGTTCTTTTTCGATGAAGTGTTTGATGTTATTTAACAATTCAGATCATTGTTTTACATTCAAGAACAAACTACGTGATTCGTGTAATGGAATTTAATTGATTCAATGGAAGTATGTGTTTTGCATAATTACTAAACGTATGTATCCCTAATAGGCATTTCTATTTTCTTGTAGGATATCGATTTAAAACTGTGTGATATGAGGGAGAAACTGCTGTCATCTGAATGGTATGGATAGATAGTGTGCAGTATATAGGAGTACATCGTGTATGCTACCCGCCTGTGTGTTCACCTGTACCTATAAGTAACGGTAAATCTGTCGAGTTCTTCAATGCTGTTAGCAGCAAAGGCGCGACTGCAGGGTTAAATGAAATATGACAAAGAAACTCTACATTTAGTATCGAAGTGAGAATTAACACGAGAATGTAAACAAAACACTTCAGCGCTCAACTCGAACAAAAGTACATTAGGAAATTAGTACAGTCATGCGAGGAGTAAGTCCTCTGAATGACAAACATTCTGGAATCCATCACCGACATAACATTGGGAATGATCGGCCCCAGGTCCGTTAATTGAGTTTATTCAGGGCGTTGTGGCGTGGACAAGGCGACAAAAGACATGGCTTTGTGAAACAGTTAATACTTACTCGGCGACTGTGATATATAATAACGGACTGGTGGTTAAGTGCAAAGCTGTGTGTTTCGCTGTAGTATCAACTTTGTCAAACGCGAACTCTGAACTGTCAGTTCATACCAATGGTTTCAGTGAAGCGATTATATCGTTCTTTTATTAGTGACGGATATCGCTGTCACGATAAAAGAAACGTATATTTTCAAGTGATTAAAAGAATTTCAACCATTCAGTGAGCCTGACCACCCGATCCCGTTAGTCGCCTCTTACGACAAGCATAGTCGCCTTTAATGGCAAGCATGGGTTGCTAGAGAGAGAGAGAGAGAGAGAGAGAGAGAGAGAGAGAGAGAGAGAGAGAGAGACCTAACGTTATAATAGCAGGGGTACATGGAAATAGTGTGTATAGGTATTAAATGTTTGGGTTTTTGGTGTAACAATGTTGCTTCACTATCACAATTTAGCTTGATAAGCAGGTAAAAAAACCAGAAAAAATGCCTTTTGTGTGGTAATGTGCGGTTGTGTGGCTGTTTTATTATATATATACTTGGCCTTCTTGGGTGAACCAGGCGTGCTGCTAATGATCTTTGCCTCATGAACATGAGCTCATAGCGAGGACATAGAGGCAGGAAATCCTCCCCGCGGGTTCAACTGTGTCTTGGCTAGGCAGGAAACAGCTGGTTACAGAAAGCACTACTCTGCTTGGCCGGTCAAGCGCTCATTGTGTTTCTGTAGTCAATTGTACAAGGTGTTTTACAACTAAAAACATTACTGCTTTAGCGTATGTAACTACGTACTCTAAGGAAACCAGGTTTTAAATTTGCCTTTGTTTCTCTTGTCACTGAGATTGAGATTGTGATTGTCAATGCATATAAAAATGGTATTTGTGAACTGAAATGGAAAAGAAAACGAATTAAAATCATTCAAGATAATTGACAGGTAAAAATACTGAAGAAGCGACAATAAGATGAATAGCCATCCAAGATACCGCAGCACGTTAACAGAATTTGTATTTCAATTATGAATATGTATGAGTACACAATGCCATTTAGAAAGTGGTCAAATGTAACAAACGTTATATCTGGGATAACACTCAACTAAGAAAAGGACGAGAATCTCTCCTTTACTAAGAAAGTGTTATCCCAAATACAATTTGTTATATGAATATGTAATTTTGTAATATGTGTTGTATATTACAAATGCACTAGATTTAACTTTTATGATATTTAAATAGAATTTCGCAGAAAAAAACGTTACCGTCAAGTACGCCATCAAGGGTTCTTTTTTTATAAAGCAGGTAAATGTTACAGCCAGCTTGCCTCCAAGATAAATGACAAGGTATAATTCTTCTGAAATATTATTTGAAACATATGCATATCGGGTATTCGCATGCTTCAGTAAGACCTCCACAGAGTGATACAGTTATAGGTCATGTAAATGGTATCTTAGCATAAGTTATCAATGACGTGTATATCTATATGTAGAGTGATGTCAGTTTGAAACCCTCCACGTGACGTCAAGGTTATTAGATAAGCAGAACGTGATCCAACGACACTTGTAGATTTCAGTAAGTAAAATCATAAGTGTTTATTGTAATTTGACGTTTCTGGCGTAATGTCATGAAGTACGACACATGTTCTGGAGTGTACGTTCCAGTCAGTCGTGTGCGATATGTTTACCTTCAATCTCATTAAAATCAGATCTTAGTTCTTGCTACCGCTTTGTTTAGCGGTAGCGACTACTAAGATCTGATTTTAATGAGATTGGTTTACCTTGAAATCACGAGAGTGAGTGAATATTGTTTTACGCCACATCAAGACTGCGATCCTGGAGCGATTGTGCGGCTTGGAAATAGATCCTTCTTTCGTCACACAGAGGATTTTAATTTCTTACATGGAACGAATTCTAAAATAGTTGTTTTGATGGGAGTTAGTCAATATCGCATAAGATCTTTCCTTCGGGCACTGCAAACAATGCTTGATGTCAACATTTTCAAATAATGATCAAACTTATCATACATGAATATATAAACCGAACACGACGAAACATGCGCAGACACAACACCGCCCTGAAGCTACACGTCACGTGACTCATTAACCCTGGGTCACATTCTCGCTTGGTGGCCGAGGATTCATCACATTCCAGTAATTACGTGCAAGGGAGGGTCTCTCCGATGAGCCCTCAACATAAACCTTCACAGAACCCGCATGATGTGTTAACGGGCTTGTATATATACAGCATGGCAGGTTAACTGCGGGTAATGGAGCATCTTTCAGAAACAGGAGCCGTGTCAATAAATACATCGCGTTTGTGCATGTCTGTCTCTTCGTTTGAGTTTAGGATTCGCTCCAACGAAAACGGGAAAATGTTTCATTAATACTTTCTTTGTTATATCTAGGATGATAAATTCTATTTTATAAATGTGTTGAAGTTATTTACGCCAAATGGCGGATAATCCAGACTGGTTTTTCTCTTGCATTGACATTTTATATTCTTGTTTTAGATGGCAAGTTAAGAGTTTGAAGTAAAATTGGCATCCTTGATTTTCGTAAGCGGCAAAACACATTGACTATTTACCTCGTGTACATTGCTTTTGGACTTTCATGTTTTGACATTATAACCAATTGCCACAAAAAAGTAACCGTTTATTTTGACACTCTCAGTAATGGTTACATTTAAAAACAGAAAAAAATATCACTAGCTCGAGAACGTCCAGAGATAACCAGCCGAAACATTCAATGAGATAAAAAAAAAATCAGATTATCTAACCTTTAACCTGTGTTTAGGGTTACACTTCCTGCATTTTGTTGAAACAAATTCGCCGTCATTTGTACTGTCTTACAGTCTGGTTCGCGACAACATAAACAATGATTATGAAGTTTATGTTCACACTCAGTGAATGAGTGTTTTTAACATCGTCGTCTATACAGACATCGCTCAGTCCAGGGAGTCTATATTCACATCCATTCACAGCTTACCACAGGCCCTGTCAATTGTCGCATATGTTTTGTAAGCTACATGTTGTCAACCGCTGTCGCCCCAGGTACAGTCTGTACCTGATAAGTTGTGTCACACTCCGTATTTGACAAATGTAGTTATATTTAGTTTCATTAATTACACTGAGTGGAATGAATATATTAGTAGTATAGGTAGTTGTTTGTCTTCTAGGTTTGTTCTTTTTGTATTTAATGCAGGGCTCAGTAATATTCCATTTAAACGGCGTTGGCGTATAGTAGTAGTAGTAGTAGTAGTAGTAGTAGTAGTAGTAGTTGTAGTAGTAGTAGTAGTAGTAGTAGTAGTAGTAGTAGTAGTTGTAGTTGTCGTTGTCGTAGTAGTAGTAGTAGTAGTAGTAGTAGTAGTAGTAGTAGTAGTAGTAGTAGTAGTTGCAGTAGAAAATATATGAATATAGTTAACATTTTACGGGTGCCATATGCGTATTTAATGTGTAGAGACAAAACAATCCGATAGCGACACATGCGAACGATCAACATATCTGATGCTCTCGTTTCTTGCTGAAATAATTGAGGAGAGCAAATACACTGTCTGTGTCGTGAAAGACTGAATCAATATGGCTTTGAGGGATTTAGGATTCACCTTGGTTCGTGAAAATGATGACAATTGCCCCTTATTGAGGCTGTACAGTCGCGCCCTGCAACACCTGGCTGTGTATTGACGCGGCACGCGCGCACGTGGCACGTGAAATATCGATAACGAGGTTCGGACGGGTGGTTGACAGACAGCGGGTGACAGCTCACTTGTAATTGATTACAGGTAGATTTATATCTCACCCGTTTCCACCTGCGCGTCTGACCTTACAACAATCGGCTTCAGTATGGCAGATGTGCTATGAATTAGAAATAGTGAGTGGATGGCAAACGCTCATCCATAATAATACACAGGATATGTATGTTTAAATTGTTGTAGTCACGATATTGCTGAAATACTGCCGATGTGACTGTAAATCTTAACTCACTCACTCACTAATACACAGGATCCACATTTAAGTCGGATCTCACAACAAATAGGAGGTATTAGGTGTCTCGTCTACTACTGAATCAGCACGGAGCATAAACGAAGGAATTATTTGTTTAAACAAACAAACAAACGAAAATCGAAACGTTATAAATTATCTGCAATACATTTTCATTTGAAATATTTTGAATAATTTCTTTTATTAATTTGATTCAGGTCTACGTGTTCACTACGTTATTCTGGTAACAGATGTATGGAGATCTAGAAGGGACAACAGATGTATGGAGATCTAGAAGGGACAACAGATGTATGGAGATCTAGAAGGGACATAGTCGCATTGTTACGTTGTCGCCCTTACAAAAACATGGAAAAAGTGCCAAAATCTACCAAACCGCGACAAACGCTACATTTTAGCCATTTGGGCCATGTGAGGATGACAAGACGACAATGTCCCTTCTAGGATTCCATACAGATGCGTTTAAGACTAAACGGAGTATTTATCCTGTAAGTTAATCAAGTCAATGTGCACGTGAAAAAAAACTTTTTCTTATAATAGAGATATCTCTTGGTCGTCAGTCGTCACGAGGCCGCGATAAACACAGGTGACAAGCTAGGGAAAACACCACCAGCCCAAAACATAAACATAAAATTACATGGGAGGGTAAATATTTGATAACGGCACTTTACATTTGTTTAAACAGTAGTACAGATGGTTGAACACTTGAATTAACGCTGCTCGAAACATAAAAGAAATAACGGCACAGGGCCGATGGGTGGTGTGCATTATTCATAGCGGGAATAGTTCATGCTTTTGTGTACAGTTTAGGGGAATGAATAATTAATCATGTCCATATTTGGCAAACAGGCGATTGCATATTACTGAATGCGAATTTTCGAACTCACTTAGTGTTGTGTGTGTATGTAAATGTACGGGTAGATATCGGTGACCCGTGCAGATCCGGGGTAGAATAGGTCTTCAGCAACCCATGCTTGCCCTAAAAGGCAACTATGCTTGTCGTAAAAGGCGACTAACGGGATCGGGTGGTCAGGCTCGCTGACTTGGTTGATGCATGTCATCGTATCCCAATTGCGTATATCGATGCTCATGATGTCAATCACTGGATTGTCTGGCCCCGACTCGATTATTTACAGACCGCCATCATACAGCTACAATGATCAATATGCATCAGATATAGATCCATTTGTGTGATATAAATTTTCTCGACAATAGTACATGCAGCAGTTCGGTACAGTGATATACCTCGCCATAACAATTTTTTAAAAAAAGAAACGCCAACTTGGGTAAATGGTGGTTTCCCTTTTTTTTTAAACCCTGCATATGAAAGATAATTTCAAATGTTTGCATAAATTAAACGATTGTGAGTGTCACCAAATTAATAATCTTGCCCAAATTGCTATCACCGTTAGTGCACTCGCTTAAAGTAATGTGATACCAATGGAACACTACTGTATTATCGTGTTTTTTTTATAGATATAAGTTTGATACATTCAGTGTCCGTAAAGAATTGCTTACATATCACAAACATACACTGTTAGATAACACAAATATATACAATATGATTAAGCAAGTATACGCTCTTATAAGGTTAATAGTCACATTACCTTCTCCCCCTACCGGGTACCCATTCACTGCTGACTGAACAGAGGCGTGTTTCGAACAAAGTCACTTGCCAAAAGCGACAACACATATGCTACAGGTGCTTCAGTGTGGGACAGTTCCGAAGTCCTAGAAACACGGCCCCCCTCCCATCTAACCTCCTCGCACAACGTTACTAAAATATGTGACTACACAAATATACACGGCGTGATAAAAAAACATTTCCGCCAATTTTATATTTCAAGAAACAAATTTACAGAAACTATCAAACAATTTCACATTATTCCACCACTATTGTTTCTATTATTTATATAACCTTTAAAAGTCAACTTCTAGCAATATTTTATGTGGCAGTTAAAAACAAGGCGTGAGTTATTTTCCGCCATCATGTCGACAACCGAAATGTACATATGATTGACATGTTGAAACAGACCACTAGTTACGTAACAACTCACGAGGAAGTGCCACGAGCTGTAGGAAGTATTGCTTAACACAATAGAAAGCAGGTGACACAATGTGTTAGTATTACTGAGAAGACAGCTTGATTATCTTAATCCGCGCTAATCCCCACAAATCCCCCGACAATGATTGTTTGCATTCGGGTTATGAAGTCTATTCAATTTTGAGTACATATATCATTAATATTTACCTGTCAATGCGTGCGTGTCAAAAGTTGACCATATATAAGTAAATTTTATACGGGTGTAGAAACATATTTTCTCCGGTTCTGATCTGAACAAGTATATCCGAAGTGCTGGTGATCTGCTCGTTTATAATAAGAATTTGTAGGTGAGTGTATTTAAAATCATCAATAAGGAAAATAATTCCTAGATGGTCTTTATTTTGGTGGGTTTTTTTATAAATATAACAAACATTTATTTTTCAGTAGATTTTGATTTTTTTATGCTACATATTTTAATGTTGTTCTTAAAAGCTTCATGTTTGAAGCGTTTTCTGAATTATGTTTGTTCGTTAGAAGTAGTTTTGTCCGTAACATCTTGTTTACCTGCTTTATTAATGTCAGATTACGCGGGCAAAGCATTCAACAAAGGCATCGTTAATCACGGGAATTAAAATCTGTGTCTTTGTCACAGAACATGCTCTTTCGGGTTTAGGTAATTTCTCGTGGGCGTGACATGGTACGGTTAAAGAAGCGGTCATAAAATTCACAAGGCGGGCGATTTTTCAGTTCAACGGTAGCGTGCACGTTTGCTGAAGGGCCGCAAAATCTGGTTGATTTATACGTTTTTATTTTCCAATTATTCTATTTGCATAACAAATACTTTGTCAGAATGAAAACAAGACTTTCAATTTATTCAGATTGTTGGAGCTTATTTATGTTAAAGCTAAAAACCTTCAAACAATATTATGTTAAATGCCTTTCAAAGACTTAAAGAATTGCTTCGTTGCCATAAAATCATCAGTATATGATTAAAGGGGAACAAATCACGGTGCATTAATAGAAAATATGTAACTAACATTTTATTTTAACAAAAACATGTCACAAAGAGAGATTATTATTTTTACAAACCTACAAACTGTGCGCTGTTTAGCCGGTAATGTACATCTATGCTAACAATGGCTGTGTATATTGATTGTTACATGCTTGGAGTATAAAGTCTAACATGTAATATTAACATATGTTGCCATTATTATTTACATTTCAGACGCAGCTGTTACAATCATCAAATAAGTTAATTATTGGTTCTTTTCAACAGAATGTTTGTTCAGCGGATTATACTCTTAACATCTTCATCCGCACTGCCTTAAACATCACTAACATAAACAGCATCAATTACTTGATAAGATCAGACGAAGATCTCGATCCCGATCAGCGGCGTTGGGTCCCGCTTCAGTAGCCCGAAGACTCCGCCTCCATCACAGTTCAAAGCTCTTGTCCAATGAGAAATTGGCAGGTCATCACGTGGAGTATATTTATATCCCCAAAACAATATTATTGATACCGTGTGCGAAACACGCATAATGTCATCTCCAAATCATCATCATCATCATCATCATCTTACTATGCGTGTGCGAAATACGCATAATATCGTAAGACGCGATATTTAGTTGCGTTTCCTTGAAAAATAGAGGTACATTATCGGAAAGGAAAGGTCACTCCGCTATATACTGCAACAACAATTGATTTACTAATTTTGGCGACTGTATCTTATCTTCACTTTGGTAGCTTGCTACAGACAGATGAGTTTAAGTAAAACATATTTTGCTAGCAACAAGTGGACATGGAAGCTTTCTGTCAAAATAGACCCGCCAGTGTAATCCTACCTAATTTTGAAGTTACCCAGCTTACTGTTGCCGTGAAGGTATATTTATGACTCAAATATCGAATTATCATAAAATCACATGGTTGGATGAAGAAGTTTCATTTAATTATTGCTGACGTTACCCGACATGTGGTACCGTGTTCCACTCCCCAGTAACCAATGTGTGTCGCATGAAGCGGATAACTGTGTAGTTATATTGACTGGCAGGTGTTAACGTTCAACGTTTAATTGCTTTCAGCAGGTTTAGTTTGTCACGTGGAGCCACCCCTGGTTCACCTGCTCCAGGCTCCGACACACAGATCTGTTCGCTGACATATGTCTACAAGAGCATTCAACTTCATCCACTAACTCTTCAGGGTGAATTTACAGGTCCATGTTTTCATTGTTTTCATCCTTGTGTTCCAGTGTCCCCCGTGACCGTTGTCCACTGTAAGATGGGTGCCTGTTGTACAAAGAAGCGGACCCTGGACCTGACCCGCCTGGACCTGACTCAGGTGTTCTCGGACTACATCTGGAACAAGCTGTACCCGGAGGATGTGGGGAAACTCAAGGCCATGATGACACGGAGGAACAAGTGCAAGGTGGAAATCAGGTACAGGACACGAACTAACCATCGTCTGGTGGAGAATGGATGTCACATCACAATTAAAGAATGAATGATATAATGTGTCCGACTTTCATAATGTTGGATTGAACAAGACGCCATAACTGTTGGGGTTATGAGTGAGTAGACTTTGGTTTTCATTCGCTTTTGGCAATATTACAGCCATTTCAAGAGATATGTGGACAAAGGGATTCACACATTTTACTCATGGAAGATGCATCGCTTATGTTCTATATCTTGGTAACGTTATGTCTCGAATAGACCAAACATATGTATGAGGGATATGTGAACACAGTCGACATGGTATAGACACAACGTCCTATAGGTTCATCGTATTCGTCTTCGATATTTTCGGGTTATTCTTGACAGAAAAGGGCCTCTGTGTTTCAGATGGGAATACCTTCAGAAGGCCAGCTCCACTGAGTGGCACGACCGAGCTCAGGACATCGACAAAGAACCCGAGGAGCCAGTCTGCATGCACTTCGCTCATTACGAGAACAACACAGGCGAAGAACAGAAGTTCAGTTTCGGCGCTGAGCGGGAAACTGTGTCGTCTGCTACCTTTGAGTTCATGGAGAGCTACACTATGGGAAAAGAGGCAAGCATTGAAATTGGGATCCCGGATTATTTGAAAATCGGCGCTGGCGTCCACGAAGAGGTCACAATGGAGAAAAGCAACAGCAAAACGTTCGAAACTCGACTCCAGTGGAGTATCAATTCCGACATCAGTGTCAACATAGGGCAGAAAACCAAGGCCGAGATGAAGATTGTGGAAAAGAAAACTCTTTCGGACTTTACCGTCGTCAACAAAATGAGTTACAACGAGAACAAGGAGACCAACAGACGGCGTCTGCCATACGTTATCAAAGATAAGGATGATAACATTCTCTCTGTTGGGAGCATTTTAAACCTCGAGGCACCATTCCGGGGTCGTCTGCCGGAGAAGTGCGAGATGGTTACATTCGAAGATGGCGGACGGAGTATGGTCATCCGAGTTTCTGGCACGTGCAAAAGCATCACGTGGCAGGAGCAGCACGTGAAGGTCGAGTCTGAGAAACTACCCTAGAACAAAACGTTTGTTCACGTTGTCAAGATGGCTTCGTAACGCATGGAACGTCTCCGAAATAGGAAGAACATCTGCACAAATTCAAATATTCGGTACAGACTCAACGTAATCAAATTGTGCCATATTAAATTACCATGGAAAAGATCGGCTGTTGACGTTGCCAAACTGTTTACGTAACATATTTAACTCCTTTAAATTTGCAACGTCTCGAAAATAGGAAGAACGTCTACACAAATTCAAATACTTGGTACCGACTCAACGTAATCAAATTGTGCCATATTAAATGTATTGGCGGATGTCCAAGCCCATGCACATTTGGAATGAAGAGCCATAAGGGAATGGCATGGCGATAACTATACTCTTAGTCCATATACAAGGTCAAGAATACCCCCACCGTATACGTAGTACTACTGGGTTTGGTTCATGTAACAATGTAACTAATCAGATAGATCGAATAGCCCTTTTAATATACCCTAGACGCCAGTTTCCAAGTCAAAATGTAAGGGGAGATAATAGAAGGTTCATGCGTAGGGTGGTAAGGATCGTGTTTAACTCCAGCAATGATTTGTATATATTTAGGGAATTGCGTACGATATTCGTTGCCCATCTTGAAGAGTGCTTTTAATAACTGATCAATACAATGTCTTTCATCTCTATGAGAGAGCACTGCATATGGAATACAATATATGCATGGCATTTAATGTGTCCGTCATATGGTTGTAATCATGTAAGGAAAACAGAAATACGTTCAGTTTGATGAGGTAGACATTTGTGTTGGATTGGGCTTCACGTAACTTGGTGATTTGGTAGATCCGTTCTCAGACAGGTTGTTTTTATGTATTTCCGGGATTATTCTTGTGTTGTGACGTAACAGGGACATTTCCCGGACATTAAACCTAAGGACACGTCTTGATCCAAGTCTGACACAAGTCACCACTTGACTTGAAAAGAGAAGTCACACCAACATTCGTGATTCGTGCTATTGGTGATGATGACAGGTTACAGAAGTCCCCGAGTGTTGCAGGATTGGGCCAAAGGACATGAATGTAGAGACGAGCACCCAGTTATCAGAATGCTCAGCGCATCCCTAACGACAATAGGAACAAACATCGGTGTAATGATCATTGTTTTTATCTGGACCTTACAGCACATTCCCATACACAGGGGTGGACTTCTATACTTACTTGATATGAGCGCCTGTAACTGCTGTCGAGACGTGCTTTATTTAATTCGCTGCTAGTGCGCATGTATGTACTCAAAATAAATCATGTGTGATATTGTACATGCTGATTTTTTGTAAATATATCACTTTGTTTTATAACATGTCTATATTTCATCATGAAAGCTTTTGAAATAAATTTGTGAAGATTTGTAAAAAATTGGTTTTGTCACATTTCATAAAAGCAATCAGAAATTGGGCGCATATTTTAAATGCCGATGTAAATGCGTGTATTGAAACACATTTTATTGTAGAAACAACACTGAATCTCACAAGTGAACCCTTCGTGGTCGTCACAAGGATAGGAATGTTTCCCTGGTAAGCAGTAGTTGTTAATGTGCCTCGGTTTGTTCTGCAGAGTTGCACACCTTGCCTGTGCCAGGAACCGCAGATCTAGGTTCGAATTCCTGTACAGGTGTGATGCCGGCACCTTACATGTTCTCCCGCTCCCGGGCCCCATCAGTGTTGTGGATGTGTACAGGTGTGATGCCGGCACCTTACATGTTCTCCCGCTCCCGGGTCCCATCAGTGTTGTGGATGTGTACAGGTGTGATGCCGGCACCTTACATGTTCTCCCGCTCCCGTGCCCCATCAGTGTTGTGGATGTGTACAGGTGTGATGCCGGCACCTTACATGTTCTCCCGGGCCCCATCAGTGTTGTGGATGTGTACAGGTGTGATGCCGGCACCTTACATGTTCTCCCGGGCCCCATCAGTGTTGTGGATGTGTACAGGTGTGATGCCGGCACCTTACATGTTCTCCCGGGTCCCATCAGTGTTGTGGATGTGTACTGGTGTGATGCCGGCACCTTACATGTTCTCCCGGGCCCCATCAGTGTTGTGGATGTGTACAGGTGTGATGCCGGCACCTTACATGTTCTCCCGCTCCCGGGTCCCATCAGTGTTGTAGATGTGTACAGGTGTGATGCCGGCACCTTACATGTTCTCCCGGGCCCCATCAGTGTTGTGGATGTGTACAGGTGTGATGCCGGCACCTTACATGTTCTCCCGGGCCCCATCAGTGTTGTGGATGTGTACAGGTGTGATGCCGGCACCTTACATGTTCTCCCGGGCCCCATCAGTGTTGTGGATGTGTACAGGTGTGATGCCGGCACCTTACATGTTCTCCCGGGTCCCATCAGTGTTGTGGATGTGTACAGGTGTGATGCCGGCACCTTACATGTTCTCCCGCTCCCGGGCCCCATCAGTGTTGTGGATGTGTACAGGTGTGATGCCGGCACCTTACATGTTCTCCCGCTCCCGTGCCCCATCAGTGTTGTGGATGTGTACAGGTGTGATGCCGGCACCTTACATGTTCTCCCGGGTCCCATCAGTGTTGTTGATGTGTACAGGTGTGATGCCGGCACCTTACATGTTCTCCCGGGTCCCATCAGTGTTGTGGATGTGTACAGGTGTGATGCCGGCACCTTACATGTTCTCCCGGGTCCCATCAGTGTTGTGGATGTGTACAGGTGTGATGCCGGCACCTTACATGTTCTCCCGTGTCCCATCAGTGTTGTGGATGTGTACAGGTGTGATGCCGGCACCTTACATGTTCTCCCGGGTCCCATCAGTGTTGTGGATGTGTACAGGTGTGATGCCGGCACCTTACATGTTCTCCCGCTCCCGGGCCCCATCAGTGTTGTGGATGTGTACAGGTGTGATGCCGGCACCTTACATGTTCTCCCGCTCCCGTGCCCCATCAGTGTTGTGGATGTGTACAGGTGTGATGCCGGCACCTTACATGTTCTCCCGGGTCCCATCAGTGTTGTGGATGTGTACAGGTGTGATGCCGGCACCTTACATGTTCTCCCGGGTCCCATCAGTGTTGTGGATGTGTACAGGTGTGATGCCGGCACCTTACATGTTCTCCCGGGCCCCATCAGTGTTGTGGATGTGTACAGGTGTGATGCCGGCACCTTACATGTTCTCCCGGGTCCCATCAGTGTTGTGGATGTGTACAGGTGTGATGCCGGCACCTTACATGTTCTCCCGTGCCCCATCAGTGTTGTGGATGTGTACAGGTGTGATGCCGGCACCTTACATGTTCTCCCGGGCCCCATCAGTGTTGTGGATGTGTACAGGTGTGATGCCGGCACCTTACATGTTCTCCCGCTCCCGGGCCCCATCAGTGTTGTGGATGTGTACAGGTGTGATGCCGGCACCTTACATGTTCTACTGGGCCCCATCAGTGTTGTAGATGTGTACAGGTGTGATGCCGGCACCTTACATGTTCTCCCGGGCCCCATCAGTGTTGTGGATGTGTACAGGTGTGATGCCGGCACCTTACATGTTCTCCCGCTCCCGTGTCCCATCAGTGTTGTAGATGTGTACAGGTGTGATGCCGGCACCTTACATGTTCTCCCGGGCCCCATCAGTGTTGTGGATGTGTACAGGTGTGATGCCGGCACCTTACATGTTCTCCCGCTCCCGGGTCCCATCAGTGTTGTGGATGTGTACAGGTGTGATGCCGGCACCTTACATGTTCTCCCGCTCCCGTGTCCCATCAGTGTTGTGGATGTGTACAGGTGTGATGCCGGCACCTTACATGTTCTCCCGCTCCCGGGCCCCATCAGTGTTGTGGATGTGTACAGGTGTGATGCCGGCACCTTACATGTTCTCCCGCTCCCGGGTCCCATCAGTGTTGTGGATGTGTACTGGTGTGATGCCGGCACCTTACATGTTCTCCCGCTCCCGGGTCCCATCAGTGTTGTGGATGTGTACAGGTGTGATGCCGGCACCTTACATGTTCTCCCGCTCCCGGGTCCCATCAGTGTTGTGGATGTGTACAGGTGTGATGCCGGCACCTTACATGTTCTCCCGGGCCCCATCAGTGTTGTGGATGTGTACAGGTGTGATGCCGGCACCTTACATGTTCTCCCGGGCCCCATCAGTGTTGTGGATGTGTACAGGTGTGATGCCGGCACCTTACATGTTCTCCCGGGCCCCATCAGTGTTGTGGATGTGTACAGGTGTGATGCCGGCACCTTACATGTTCTCCCGTGCCCCAACAGTGTTGTGGATGTGTACAGGTGTGATGCCGGCACCTTACATGTTCTCCCGTGCCCCATCAGTGTTGTGGATGTGTACAGGTGTGATGCCGGCACCTTACATGTTCTCCCGGGCCCCATCAGTGTTGTGGATGTGTACAGGTGTGATGCCGGCACCTTACATGTTCTCCCGTGTCCCATCAGTGTTGTAGATGTGTACAGGTGTGATGCCGGCACCTTACATGTTCTCCCGTGTCCCATCAGTGTTGTGGATGTGTACAGGTGTGATGCCGGCACCTTACATGTTCTCCCGGGCCCCATCAGTGTTGTGGATGTGTACAGGTGTGATGCCGGCACCTTACATGTTCTCCCGTGTCCCATCAGTGTTGTAGATGTGTACAGGTGTGATGCCGGCACCTTACATGTTCTCCCGTGTCCCATCAGTGTTGTGGATGTGTACAGGTGTGATGCCGGCACCTTACATGTTCTCCCGGGCCCCATCAGTGTTGTGGATGTGTACAGGTGTGATGCCGGCACCTTACATGTTCTCCCGGGTCCCATCAGTGTTGTGGATGTGTACAGGTGTGATGCCGGCACCTTACATGTTCTCCCGTGTCCCATCAGTGTTGTGGATGTGTACAGGTGTGATGCCGGCACCTTACATGTTCTCCCGGGTCCCATCAGTGTTGTGGATGTGTACAGGTGTGATGCCGGCACCTTACATGTTCTCCCGTGCCCCATCAGTGTTGTGGATGTGTACAGGTGTGATGCCGGCACCTTACATGTTCTCCCGGGCCCCATCAGTGTTGTTGATGTGTACAGGTGTGATGCCGGCACCTTACATGTTCTCCCGCTCCCGGGCCCCATCAGTGTTGTGGATGTGTACAGGTGTGATGCCGGCACCTTACATGTTCTCCCGGGTCCCATCAGTGTTGTGGATGTGTACAGGTGTGATGCCGGCACCTTACATGTTCTCCCGGGTCCCATCAGTGTTGTGGATGTGTACAGGTGTGATGCCGGCACCTTACATGTTCTCCCGCTCCCGGGCCCCATCAGTGTTGTGGATGTGTACAGGTGTGATGCCGGCACCTTACATGTTCTCCCGGGTCCCATCAGTGTTGTGGATGTGTACAGGTGTGATGCCGGCACCTTACATGTTCTCCCGCTCCCGGGCCCCATCAGTGTTGTGGATGTGTACAGGTGTGATGCCGGCACCTTACATGTTCTCCCGGGTCCCATCAGTGTTGTGGATGTGTACAGGTGTGATGCCGGCACCTTACATGTTCTCCCGGGTCCCATCAGTGTTGTGGATGTGTACAGGTGTGATGCCGGCACCTTACATGTTCTCCCGGGTCCCATCAGTGTTGTGGATGTGTACAGGTGTGATGCCGGCACCTTACATGTTCTCACGGGTCCCATCAGTGTTGTGGATGTGTACAGGTGTGATGCCGGCACCTTACATGTTCTCCCGGGTCCCATCAGTGTTGTGGATGTGTACAGGTGTGATGCCGGCACCTTACATGTTCTCCCGTGTCCCATCAGTGTTGTGGATGTGTACAGGTGTGATGCCGGCACCTTACATGTTCTCCCGGGCCCCATCAGTGTTGTGGATGTGTACAGGTGTGATGCCGGCACCTTACATGTTCTCCCGTGTCCCATCAGTGTTGTGGATGTGTACAGGTGTGATGCCGGCACCTTACATGTTCTCCCGTGCCCCATCAGTGTTGTGGATGTGTACAGGTGTGATGCCGGCACCTTACATGTTCTCCCGCTCCCGGGCCCCATCAGTGTTGTGGATGTGTACAGGTGTGATGCCGGCACCTTACATGTTCTCCCGGGTCCCATCAGTGTTGTGGATGTGTACAGGTGTGATGCCGGCACCTTACATGTTCTCCCGCTCCCGGGCCCCATCAGTGTTGTGGATGTGTACAGGTGTGATGCCGGCACCTTACATGTTCTCCCGCTCCCGGGTCCCATCAGTGTTGTGGATGTGTACAGGTGTGATGCCGGCACCTTACATGTTCTCCCGCTCCCGGGTCCCATCAGTGTTGTGGATGTGTACAGGTGTGATGCCGGCACCTTACATGTTCTCCCGGGCCCCATCAGTGTTGTGGATGTGTACAGGTGTGATGCCGGCACCTTACATGTTCTCCCGGGTCCCATCAGTGTTGTGGATGTGTACAGGTGTGATGCCGGCACCTTACATGTTCTCCCGCTCCCGGGTCCCATCAGTGTTGTGGATGTGTACAGGTGTGATGCCGGCACCTTACATGTTCTCCCGTGTCCCATCAGTGTTGTGGATGTGTACAGGTGTGATGCCGGCACCTTACATGTTCTCCCGGACCCCATCAGTGTTGTGGATGTGTACAGGTGTGATGCCGGCACCTTACATGTTCTCCCGCTCCCGGGTCCCATCAGTGTTGTGGATGTGTACAGGTGTGATGCCGGCACCTTACATGTTCTCCCGGGCCCCATCAGTGTTGTGGATGTGTACAGGTGTGATGCCGGCACCTTACATGTTCTCCCGCTCCCGGGTCCCATCAGTGTTGTGGATGTGTACAGGTGTGATGCCGGCACCTTACATGTTCTCCCGGGCCCCATCAGTGTTGTGGATGTGTACAGGTGTGATGCCGGCACCTTACATGTTCTCCCGGGCCCCATCAGTGTTGTAGATGTGTACAGGTGTGATGCCGGCACCTTACATGTTCTCCCGTGTCCCATCAGTGTTGTGGATGTGTACAGGTGTGATGCCGGCACCTTACATGTTCTCCCGTGTCCCATCAGTGTTGTGGATGTGTACAGGTGTGATGCCGGCACCTTACATGTTCTCCCGGGTCCCATCAGTGTTGTGGATGTGTACAGGTGTGATGCCGGCACCTTACATGTTCTCCCGGGCCCCATCAGTGTTGTAGATGTGTACAGGTGTGATGCCGGCACCTTACATGTTCTCCTGGGCCCCATCAGTGTTGTGGATGTGTACAGGTGTGATGCCGGCACCTTACATGTTCTCCCGCTCCCGGGTCCCATCAGTATTGTGGATGTGTACAGGTGTGATGCCGGCACCTTACATGTTCTCCCGTGCCCCAACAGTGTTGTGGATGTGTACAGGTGTGATGCCGGCACCTTACATGTTCTCCCGGGCCCCATCAGTGTTGTGGATGTGTACAGGTGTGATGCCGGCACCTTAGATGTTCTCCCGGGTCACATCAGTGTTGTGGATGTGTACAGGTGTGATGCCGGCACCTTACATGTTCTCCCGGGTCCCATCAGTGTTGTGGATGTGTACAGGTGTGATGCCGGCACCTTACATGTTCTCCCGGGCCCCATCAGTGTTGTGGATGTGTACAGGTGTGATGCCGGCACCTTACATGTTCTCCCGTGTCCCATCAGTGTTGTGGATGTGTACAGGTGTGATGCCGGCACCTTACATGTTCTCCCGTGTCCCATCAGTGTTGTGGATGTGTACAGGTGTGATGCCGGCACCTTACATGTTCTCCCGGGCCCCATCAGTGTTGTGGATGTGTACAGGTGTGATGCCGGCACCTTACATGTTCTCCCGGGTCCCATCAGTGTTGTGGATGTGTACAGGTGTGATGCCGGCACCTTACATGTTCTCCCGTGTCCCATCAGTGTTGTGGATGTGTACAGGTGTGATGCCGGCACCTTACATGTTCTCCCGGGTCCCATCAGTGTTGTGGATGTGTACAGGTGTGATGCCGGCACCTTACATGTTCTCCCGGGCCCCATCAGTGTTGTGGATGTGTACAGGTGTGATGCCGGCACCTTACATGTTCTCCCGGGCCCCATCAGTGTTGTTGATGTGTACAGGTGTGATGCCGGCACCTTACATGTTCTCCCGCTCCCGGGCCCCATCAGTGTTGTGGATGTGTACAGGTGTGATGCCGGCACCTTACATGTTCTCCCGGGTCCCATCAGTGTTGTGGATGTGTACAGGTGTGATGCCGGCACCTTACATGTTCTCCCGGGTCCCATCAGTGTTGTGGATGTGTACAGGTGTGATGCCGGCACCTTACATGTTCTCCCGCTCCCGGGCCCCATCAGTGTTGTGGATGTGTACAGGTGTGATGCCGGCACCTTACATGTTCTCCCGGGTCCCATCAGTGTTGTGGATGTGTACAGGTGTGATGCCGGCACCTTACATGTTCTCCCGGGTCCCATCAGTGTTGTGGATGTGTACAGGTGTGATGCCGGCACCTTACATGTTCTCCCGCTCCCGTGCCCCATCAGTGTTGTGGATGTGTACAGGTGTGATGCCGGCACCTTACATGTTCTCCCGGGTCCAATCAGTGTTGTGGATGTGTACAGGTGTGATGCCGGCACCGTACATGTTCTCCCGGGTCCCATCAGTGTTGTGGATGTGTACAGGTGTGATGCCGGCACCTTACATGTTCTCCCGGGTCCCATCAGTGTTGTGGATGTGTACAGGTGTGATACCGGCACCATACATGTTCTCCCGGGTCCCATCAGTGTTGTGGATGTGTACAGGTGTGATGCCGGCACCTTACATGTTCTCCCGCTCCCGGGCCCCATCAGTGTTGTGGATGTGTACAGGTGTGATGCCGGCACCTTACATGTTCTCCCGGGTCCCATCAGTGTTGTGGATGTGTACAGGTGTGATGCCGGCACCTTACATGTTCTCCCGCTCCCGGGCCCCATCAGTGTTGTGGATGTGTACAGGTGTGATGCCGGCACCTTACATGTTCTCCCGCTCCCGGGTCCCATCAGTGTTGTGGATGTGTACAGGTGTGATGCCGGCACCTTACATGTTCTCCCGCTCCCGGGTCCCATCAGTGTTGTGGATGTGTACAGGTGTGATGCCGGCACCTTACATGTTCTCCCGGGCCCCATCAGTGTTGTGGATGTGTACAGGTGTGATGCCGGCACCTTACATGTTCTCCCGGGTCCCATCAGTGTTGTGGATGTGTACAGGTGTGATGCCGGCACCTTACATGTTCTCCCGCTCCCGGGTCCCATCAGTGTTGTGGATGTGTACAGGTGTGATGCCGGCACCTTACATGTTCTCCCGGGTCCAATCAGTGTTGTGGATGTGTACAGGTGTGATGCCGGCACCTTACATGTTCTCCCGGACCCCATCAGTGTTGTGGATGTGTACAGGTGTGATGCCGGCACCTTACATGTTCTCCCGCTCCCGGGTCCCATCAGTGTTGTGGATGTGTACAGGTGTGATGCCGGCACCTTACATGTTCTCCCGGGTCCCATCAGTGTTGTGGATGTGTACAGGTGTGATGCCGGCACCTTACATGTTCTCCCGCTCCCGGGTCCCATCAGTGTTGTGGATGTGTACAGGTGTGATGCCGGCACCTTACATGTTCTCCCGGGCCCCATCAGTGTTGTGGATGTGTACAGGTGTGATGCCGGCACCTTACATGTTCTCCCGGGCCCCATCAGTGTTGTAGATGTGTACAGGTGTGATGCCGGCACCTTACATGTTCTCCCGTGTCCCATCAGTGTTGTGGATGTGTACAGGTGTGATGCCGGCACCTTACATGTTCTCCCGTGTCCCATCAGTGTTGTGGATGTGTACAGGTGTGATGCCGGCACCTTACATGTTCTCCCGTGTCCCATCAGTGTTGTGGATGTGTACAGGTGTGATGCCGGCACCTTACATGTTCTCCCGGGCCCCATCAGTGTTGTAGATGTGTACAGGTGTGATGCCGGCACCTTACATGTTCTCCTGGGCCCCATCAGTGTTGTGGATGTGTACAGGTGTGATGCCGGCACCTTACATGTTCTCCCGCTCCCGGGTCCCATCAGTATTGTGGATGTGTACAGGTGTGATGCCGGCACCTTACATGTTCTCCCGTGTCCCAACAGTGTTGTGGATGTGTACAGGTGTGATGCCGGCACCTTACATGTTCTCCCGGGCCCCATCAGTGTTGTGGATGTGTACAGGTGTGATGCCGGCACCTTACATGTTCTCCCGTGTCCCATCAGTGTTGTGGATGTGTACAGGTGTGATGCCGGCACCTTACATGTTCTCCCGTGTCCCATCAGTGTTGTGGATGTGTACAGGTGTGATGCCGGCACCTTACATGTTCTCCCGGGCCCCATCAGTGTTGTGGATGTGTACAGGTGTGATGCCGGCACCTTACATGTTCTCCCGGGTCCCATCAGTGTTGTGGATGTGTACAGGTGTGATGCCGGCACCTTACATGTTCTCCCGTGTTCCATCAGTGTTGTGGATGTGTACAGGTGTGATGCCGGCACCTTACATGTTCTCCCGGGTCCCATCAGTGTTGTGGATGTGTACAGGTGTGATGCCGGCACCTTACATGTTCTCCCGGGCCCCATCAGTGTTGTGGATGTGTACAGGTGTGATGCCGGCACCTTACATGTTCTCCCGGGCCCCATCAGTGTTGTTGATGTGTACAGGTGTGATGCCGGCACCTTACATGTTCTCCCGCTCCCGGGCCCCATCAGTGTTGTGGATGTGTACAGGTGTGATGCCGGCACCTTACATGTTCTCCCGGGTCCCATCAGTGTTGTGGATGTGTACAGGTGTGATGCCGGCACCTTACATGTTCTCCCGTGTCCCATCAGTGTTGTGGATGTGTACAGGTGTGATGCCGGCACCTTACATGTTCTCCCGCTCCCGGGCCCCATCAGTGTTGTGGATGTGTACAGGTGTGATGCCGGCACCTTACATGTTCTCCCGGGTCCCATCAGTGTTGTGGATGTGTACAGGTGTGATGCCGGCACCTTACATGTTCTCCCGGGTCCCATCAGTGTTGTGGATGTGTACAGGTGTGATGCCGGCACCTTACATGTTCTCCCGCTCCCGGGCCCCATCAGTGTTGTGGATGTGTACAGGTGTGATGCCGGCACCTTACATGTTCTCCCGGGCCCCATCAGTGTTGTGGATGTGTACAGGTGTGATGCCGGCACCTTACATGTTCTCCCGGGTCCCATCAGTGTTGTGGATGTGTACAGGTGTGATGCCGGCACCTTACATGTTCTCCCGGGTCCCATCAGTGTTGTGGATGTGTACAGGTGTGATGCCGGCACCATACATGTTCTCCCGGGTCCCATCAGTGTTGTGGATGTGTACAGGTGTGATGCCGGCACCTAACATGTTCTCCCGGGTCCCATCAGTGTTGTGGATGTGTACAGGTGTGATGCCGGCACCTTACATGTTCTCCCGTGTCCCATCAGTGTTGTGGATGTGTACAGGTGTGATGCCGGCACCTTACATGTTCTCCCGGGCCCCATCAGTGTTGTGGATGTGTACAGGTGTGATGCCGGCACCTTACATGTTCTCCCGTGTCCCATCAGTGTTGTGGATGTGTACAGGTGTGATGCCGGCACCTTACATGTTCTCCCGTGCCCCATCAGTGTTGTGGATGTGTACAGGTGTGATGCCGGCACCTTACATGTTCTCCCGCTCCCGGGCCCCATCAGTGTTGTGGATGTGTACAGGTGTGATGCCGGCACCTTACATGTTCTCCCGGGTCCCATCAGTGTTGTGGATGTGTACAGGTGTGATGCCGGCACCTTACATGTTCTCCCGCTCCCGGGCCCCATCAGTGTTGTGGATGTGTACAGGTGTGATGCCGGCACCTTACATGTTCTCCCGCTCCCGGGTCCCATCAGTGTTGTGGATGTGTACAGGTGTGATGCCGGCACCTTACATGTTCTCCCGCTCCCGGGTCCCATCAGTGTTGTGGATGTGTACAGGTGTGATGCCGGCACCTTACATGTTCTCCCGGGCCCCATCAGTGTTGTGGATGTGTACAGGTGTGATGCCGGCACCTTACATGTTCTCCCGTGTCCCATCAGTGTTGTGGATGTGTACAGGTGTGATGCCGGCACCTTACATGTTCTCCCGCTCCCGGGTCCCATCAGTGTTGTGGATGTGTACAGGTGTGATGCCGGCACCTTACATGTTCTCCCGGGTCCCATCAGTGTTGTGGATGTGTACAGGTGTGATGCCGGCACCTTACATGTTCTCCCGGACCCCATCAGTGTTGTGGATGTGTACAGGTGTGATGCCGGCACCTTACATGTTCTCCCGCTCCCGGGTCCCATCAGTGTTGTGGATGTGTACAGGTGTGATCCCGGCACCTTACATGTTCTCCCGGGCCCCATCAGTGTTGTGGATGTGTACAGGTGTGATGCCGGCACCTTACATGTTCTCCCGCTCCCGGGTCCCATCAGTGTTGTGGATGTGTACAGGTGTGATGCCGGCACCTTACATGTTCTCCCGGGCCCCATCAGTGTTGTGGATGTGTACAGGTGTGATGCCGGCACCTTACATGTTCTCCCGGGCCCCATCAGTGTTGTAGATGTGTACAGGTGTGATGCCGGCACCTTACATGTTCTCCCGGGTCCCATCAGTGTTGTGGATGTGTACAGGTGTGATGCCGGCACCTTACATGTTCTCCCGTGTCCCATCAGTGTTGTGGATGTGTACAGGTGTGATGCCGGCACCTTACATGTTCTCCCGGGTCCCATCAGTGTTGTGGATGTGTACAGGTGTGATGCCGGCACCTTACATGTTCTCCCGGGCCCCATCAGTGTTGTAGATGTGTACAGGTGTGATGCCGGCACCTTACATGTTCTCCCGGGCCCCATCAGTGTTGTGGATGTGTACAGGTGTGATGCCGGCACCTTACATGTTCTCCCGCTCCCGGGTCCCATCAGTATTGTGGATGTGTACAGGTGTGATGCCGGCACCTTACATGTTCTCCCGTGTCCCATCAGTGTTGTGGATGTGTACAGGTGTGATGCCGGCACCTTACATGTTCTCCCGGGCCCCATCAGTGTTGTGGATGTGTACAGGTGTGATGCCGGCACCTTACATGTTCTCCCGGGCCCCATCAGTGTTGTGGATGTGTACAGGTGTGATGCCGGCACCTTACATGTTCTCCCGCTCCCGGGTCCCATCAGTGTTGTGGATGTGTACAGGTGTGATGCCGGCACCTTACATGTTCTCCCGGGCCCCATCAGTGTTGTGGATGTGTACAGGTGTGATGCCGGCACCTTACATGTTCTCCCGGGCCCCATCAGTGTTGTAGATGTGTACAGGTGTGATGCCGGCACCTTACATGTTCTCCCGTGTCCCATCAGTGTTGTGGATGTGTACAGGTGTGATGCCGGCACCTTACATGTTCTCCCGTGTCCCATCAGTGTTGTGGATGTGTACAGGTGTGATGCCGGCACCTTACATGTTCTCCCGTGTCCCATCAGTGTTGTGGATGTGTACAGGTGTGATGCCGGCACCTTACATGTTCTCCCGGGCCCCATCAGTGTTGTAGATGTGTACAGGTGTGATGCCGGCACCTTACATGTTCTCCTGGGCCCCATCAGTGTTGTGGATGTGTACAGGTGTGATGCCGGCACCTTACATGTTCTCCCGCTCCCGGGTCCCATCAGTATTGTGGATGTGTACAGGTGTGATGCCGGCACCTTACATGTTCTCCCGTGCCCCAACAGTGTTGTGGATGTGTACAGGTGTGATGCCGGCACCTTACATGTTCTCCCGGGCCCCATCAGTGTTGTGGATGTGTACAGGTGTGATGCCGGCACCTTACATGTTCTCCCGGGTCACATCAGTGTTGTGGATGTGTACAGGTGTGATGCCGGCACCTTACATGTTCTCCCGGGTCCCATCAGTGTTGTGGATGTGTACAGGTGTGATGCCGGCACCTTACATGTTCTCCCGGGCCCCATCAGTGTTGTGGATGTGTACAGGTGTGATGCCGGCACCTTACATGTTCTCCCGTGTCCCATCAGTGTTGTGGATGTGTACAGGTGTGATGCCGGCACCTTACATGTTCTCCCGTGTCCCATCAGTGTTGTGGATGTGTACAGGTGTGATGCCGGCACCTTACATGTTCTCCCGGGCCCCATCAGTGTTGTGGATGTGTACAGGTGTGATGCCGGCACCTTACATGTTCTCCCGGGTCCCATCAGTGTTGTGGATGTGTACAGGTGTGATGCCGGCACCTTACATGTTCTCCCGTGTCCCATCAGTGTTGTGGATGTGTACAGGTGTGATGCCGGCACCTTACATGTTCTCCCGGGTCCCATCAGTGTTGTGGATGTGTACAGGTGTGATGCCGGCACCTTACATGTTCTCCCGGGCCCCATCAGTGTTGTGGATGTGTACAGGTGTGATGCCGGCACCTTACATGTTCTCCCGGGCCCCATCAGTGTTGTTGATGTGTACAGGTGTGATGCCGGCACCTTACATGTTCTCCCGCTCCCGGGCCCCATCAGTGTTGTGGATGTGTACAGGTGTGATGCCGGCACCTTACATGTTCTCCCGGGTCCCATCAGTGTTGTGGATGTGTACAGGTGTGATGCCGGCACCTTACATGTTCTCCCGGGTCCCATCAGTGTTGTGGATGTGTACAGGTGTGATGCCGGCACCTTACATGTTCTCCCGCTCCCGGGCCCCATCAGTGTTGTGGATGTGTACAGGTGTGATGCCGGCACCTTACATGTTCTCCCGGGTCCCATCAGTGTTGTGGATGTGTACAGGTGTGATGCCGGCACCTTACATGTTCTCCCGGGTCCCATCAGTGTTGTGGATGTGTACAGGTGTGATGCCGGCACCTTACATGTTCTCCCGCTCCCGGGCCCCATCAGTGTTGTGGATGTGTACAGGTGTGATGCCGGCACCTTACATGTTCTCCCGGGTCCAATCAGTGTTGTGGATGTGTACAGGTGTGATGCCGGCACCTTACATGTTCTCCCGCTCCCGGGCCCCATCAGTGTTGTGGATGTGTACAGGTGTGATGCCGGCACCTTACATGTTCTCCCGGGTCCAATCAGTGTTGTGGATGTGTACAGGTGTGATGCCGGCACCTTACATGTTCTCCCGTGTCCCATCAGTGTTGTGGATGTGTACAGGTGTGATGCCGGCACCTTACATGTTCTCCCGTGTCCCATCAGTGTTGTGGATGTGTACAGGTGTGATGCCGGCACCTTACATGTTCTCCCGGGTCCCATCAGTGTTGTGGATGTGTACAGGTGTGATGCCGGCACCTTACATGTTCTCCCGGGCCCCATCAGTGTTGTAGATGTGTACAGGTGTGATGCCGGCACCTTACATGTTCTCCTGGGCCCCATCAGTGTTGTGGATGTGTACAGGTGTGATGCCGGCACCTTACATGTTCTCCCGCTCCCGGGTCCCATCAGTATTGTGGATGTGTACAGGTGTGATGCCGGCACCTTACATGTTCTCCCGTGCCCCAACAGTGTTGTGGATGTGTACAGGTGTGATGCCGGCACCTTACATGTTCTCCCGGGCCCCATCAGTGTTGTGGATGTGTACAGGTGTGATGCCGGCACCTTACATGTTCTCCCGGGTCACATCAGTGTTGTGGATGTGTACAGGTGTGATGCCGGCACCTTACATGTTCTCCCGGGTCCCATCAGTGTTGTGGATGTGTACAGGTGTGATGCCGGCACCTTACATGTTCTCCCGGGCCCCATCAGTGTTGTGGATGTGTACAGGTGTGATGCCGGCACCTTACATGTTCTCCCGTGTCCCATCAGTGTTGTGGATCTGTACAGGTGTGATGCCGGCACCTTACATGTTCTCCCGTGTCCCATCAGTGTTGTGGATGTGTACAGGTGTGATGCCGGCACCTTACATGTTCTCCCGGGCCCCATCAGTGTTGTGGATGTGTACAGGTGTGATGCCGGCACCTTACATGTTCTCCCGGGTCCCATCAGTGTTGTGGATGTGTACAGGTGTGATGCCGGCACCTTACATGTTCTCCCGTGTCCCATCAGTGTTGTGGATGTGTACAGGTGTGATGCCGGCACCTTACATGTTCTCCCGGGTCCCATCAGTGTTGTGGATGTGTACAGGTGTGATGCCGGCACCTTACATGTTCTCCCGGGCCCCATCAGTGTTGTGGATGTGTACAGGTGTGATGCCGGCACCTTACATGTTCTCCCGGGCCCCATCAGTGTTGTTGATGTGTACAGGTGTGATGCCGGCACCTTACATGTTCTCCCGCTCCCGGGCCCCATCAGTGTTGTGGATGTGTACAGGTGTGATGCCGGCACCTTACATGTTCTCCCGGGTCCCATCAGTGTTGTGGATGTGTACAGGTGTGATGCCGGCACCTTACATGTTCTCCCGGGTCCCATCAGTGTTGTGGATGTGTACAGGTGTGATGCCGGCACCTTACATGTTCTCCCGCTCCCGGGCCCCATCAGTGTTGTGGATGTGTACAGGTGTGATGCCGGCACCTTACATGTTCTCCCGGGTCCCATCAGTGTTGTGGATGTGTACAGGTGTGATGCCGGCACCTTACATGTTCTCCCGGGTCCCATCAGTGTTGTGGATGTGTACAGGTGTGATGCCGGCACCTTACATGTTCTCCCGCTCCCGGGCCCCATCAGTGTTGTGGATGTGTACAGGTGTGATGCCGGCACCTTACATGTTCTCCCGGGTCCAATCAGTGTTGTGGATGTGTACAGGTGTGATGCCGGCACCTTACATGTTCTCCCGGGTCCCATCAGTGTTGTGGATGTGTACAGGTGTGATGCCGGCACCTTACATGTTCTCCCGCTCCCGGGTCCCATCAGTGTTGTGGATGTGTACAGGTGTGATGCCGGCACCTTACATGTTCTCCCGGGCCCCATCAGTGTTGTGGATGTGTACAGGTGTGATGCCGGCACCTTACATGTTCTCCCGCTCCCGGGTCCCATCAGTGTTGTGGATGTGTACAGGTGTGATGCCGGCACCTTACATGTTCTCCCGGGCCCCATCAGTGTTGTGGATGTGTACAGGTGTGATGCCGGCACCTTACATGTTCTCCCGGGCCCCATCAGTGTTGTAGATGTGTACAGGTGTGATGCCGGCACCTTACATGTTCTCCCGTGTCCCATCAGTGTTGTGGATGTGTACAGGTGTGATGCCGGCACCTTACATGTTCTCCCGTGTCCCATCAGTGTTGTGGATGTGTACAGGTGTGATGCCGGCACCTTACATGTTCTCCCGGGTCCCATCAGTGTTGTGGATGTGTACAGGTGTGATGCCGGCACCTTACATGTTCTCCCGGGCCCCATCAGTGTTGTAGATGTGTACAGGTGTGATGCCGGCACCTTACATGTTCTCCTGGGCCCCATCAGTGTTGTGGATGTGTACAGGTGTGATGCCGGCACCTTACATGTTCTCCCGCTCCCGGGTCCCATCAGTATTGTGGATGTGTACAGGTGTGATGCCGGCACCTTACATGTTCTCCCGTGCCCCAACAGTGTTGTGGATGTGTACAGGTGTGATGCCGGCACCTTACATGTTCTCCCGGGCCCCATCAGTGTTGTGGATGTGTACAGGTGTGATGCCGGCACCTTAGATGTTCTCCCGGGTCACATCAGTGTTGTGGATGTGTACAGGTGTGATGCCGGCACCTTACATGTTCTCCCGGGTCCCATCAGTGTTGTGGATGTGTACAGGTGTGATGCCGGCACCTTACATGTTCTCCCGGGCCCCATCAGTGTTGTGGATGTGTACAGGTGTGATGCCGGCACCTTACATGTTCTCCCGTGTCCCATCAGTGTTGTGGATGTGTACAGGTGTGATGCCGGCACCTTACATGTTCTCCCGTGTCCCATCAGTGTTGTGGATGTGTACAGGTGTGATGCCGGCACCTTACATGTTCTCCCGGGCCCCATCAGTGTTGTGGATGTGTACAGGTGTGATGCCGGCACCTTACATGTTCTCCCGGGTCCCATCAGTGTTGTGGATGTGTACAGGTGTGATGCCGGCACCTTACATGTTCTCCCGTGTCCCATCAGTGTTGTGGATGTGTACAGGTGTGATGCCGGCACCTTACATGTTCTCCCGGGTCCCATCAATGTTGTGGATGTGTACAGGTGTGATGCCGGCACCTTACATGTTCTCCCGGGCCCCATCAGTGTTGTGGATGTGTACAGGTGTGATGCCGGCACCTTACATGTTCTCCCGGGCCCCATCAGTGTTGTTGATGTGTACAGGTGTGATGCCGGCACCTTACATGTTCTCCCGCTCCCGGGCCCCATCAGTGTTGTGGATGTGTACAGGTGTGATGCCGGCACCTTACATGTTCTCCCGGGTCCCATCAGTGTTGTGGATGTGTACAGGTGTGATGCCGGCACCTTACATGTTCTCCCGGGTCCCATCAGTGTTGTGGATGTGTACAGGTGTGATGCCGGCACCTTACATGTTCTCCCGCTCCCGGGCCCCATCAGTGTTGTGGATGTGTACAGGTGTGATGCCGGCACCTTACATGTTCTCCCGGGTCCCATCAGTGTTGTGGATGTGTACAGGTGTGATGCCGGCACCTTACATGTTCTCCCGGGTCCCATCAGTGTTGTGGATGTGTACAGGTGTGATGCCGGCACCTTACATGTTCTCCCGCTCCCGGGCCCCATCAGTGTTGTGGATGTGTACAGGTGTGATGCCGGCACCTTACATGTTCTCCCGGGTCCAATCAGTGTTGTGGATGTGTACAGGTGTGATGCCGGCACCTTACATGTTCTCCCGGGTCCCATCAGTGTTGTGGATGTGTACAGGTGTGATGCCGGCACCTTACATGTTCTCCCGGGTCCCATCAGTGTTGTGGATGTGTACAGGTGTGATGCCGGCACCATACATGTTCTCCCGGGTCCCATCAGTGTTGTGGATGTGTACAGGTGTGATGCCGGCACCTTACATGTTCTCCCGCTCCCGGGCCCCATCAGTGTTGTGGATGTGTACAGGTGTGATGCCGGCACCTTACATGTTCTCCCGGGTCCCATCAGTGTTGTGGATGTGTACAGGTGTGATGCCGGCACCTTACATGTTCTCCCGCTCCCGGGCCCCATCAGTGTTGTGGATGTGTACAGGTGTGATGCCGGCACCTTACATGTTCTCCCGCTCCCGGGTCCCATCAGTGTTGTGGATGTGTACAGGTGTGATGCCGGCACCTTACATGTTCTCCCGCTCCCGGGTCCCATCAGTGTTGTGGATGTGTACAGGTGTGATGCCGGCACCTTACATGTTCTCCCGGGCCCCATCAGTGTTGTGGATGTGTACAGGTGTGATGCCGGCACCTTACATGTTCTCCCGGGTCCCATCAGTGTTGTGGATGTGTACAGGTGTGATGCCGGCACCTTACATGTTCTCCCGCTCCCGGGTCCCATCAGTGTTGTGGATGTGTACAGGTGTGATGCCGGCACCTTACATGTTCTCCCGGGTCCAATCAGTGTTGTGGATGTGTACAGGTGTGATGCCGGCAC